>NC_044551.1:99276765-99529265 GCF_007565055.1 Rhinopithecus roxellana
ACAAAAAGAAAAAAGAAAAAGGAAAAAAAAAATCCCCCCCCCGCCCCCCGCAAAAGGGGAACATACCATTAAAGTATTTGGCATTTATTTTATTTCCTGTAAATAGAAGCCATCTGGTCAAGTACTTATTTGTAATTCAAATGCTCACCTGAATGAAATTTCATCAGCCACTTTCTCTTGAGAATCTTCCTCTGTGATCTCATATCGACCTTTATAGTTCATTTCTGGTCTGTTCCCCAGCCTGTCTTTGATAGGTCGTTTCCTTTTGAGATGACCTTGCCCATTTTCCTCTTCCTTTGATCCCATTTTTTTGCCACCGTGCATATATTCATCTAGTTCCTTGTCTAGATCTTTTGTATGCTCTTGAGATTCCCTCCTAAGTTTCTTAGCAAGCAAATAATTGTAGGTCTCGGACTGTCTGCTTCTGTCGATAGTGCCCTCCATTCCCAAGATACCAAGTTCAGTGGCCACTGCATCTTGATTCTGTTCCTGCAGCACAGCACCCCATATGTTGTTAATCTTCTTTCCTCCAGCAACAGGTGGTTTCTGACTGCTCTGGCCAAACTGAAAAGGCTCTGGTTTGGGAGGAGGGTTAAAACATTTCTGTCGTTTGCGTTTCCAAAGACAGCTATCATCATCTGAATCAGAAAAACTCTCTTCACTTGAATCCACACTTTCAACAGCTCGATAATGTGATACTGGCGCACATGTCGTTGCCGTGTTCTGGAAGGCCCTCATAGCACTGTCGCCACCTAGCACTTTCTGCAAGTGAAAAGAAACACAATCCATTTCACAAAACACATAAACTCCACCCACCTAATTTTTAAAAATTTAGAGATTCAACTGCACCATTCCAAAAGGAACTGATCTTCAAAGACAAGTCTGAGACCAATCAAATCCCTACTTTTCTAAGTTCCACATGGAATTCACCAATTTAAAAGCCACAAATTCTTATCATTACAACGAATGCAGCACTTTGTTCTAAGATCTCCTTTTACTATATTACCAAAGATCTTGTCACCCTTAAAAGATTTCAAACTTTTCAGTTATTGTCAGAATGTGTTAAAATGACATACATAATAGTTACTTTGTTTTTTTTGAGACAAAGTTTTGTTCTGTGGCCCAGGCTGGAGTGCAGTGGAACAATCATGGCTCACCGCAGCCTCAACCTCCCAGGTTCAAGCAATCCTCCTACCTCAGCCTCCTGAGGGACTGGGACTACAGGCAACCCTCACCATAACCGGCTAATTTTTTTTTTTTTTGCATTTTTTGTAGGGATGGGGTTTTGCCATATTGCCTAGGCTGGGCATGATTTTTTTTTTGTTTAAGAGGGAGTCTCGCACTGTTACCCAGGCTGGAGTGCAGTGGTGCGATCTTGGCTCACTGCAAGCTTTGTCTCCCGGGTTCACGCCATTCTCCTGCCTCAGCCTCCCGAGCAGCTGGGACTACAGGTGCCTGCCACCACGCCCAGCTAATTTTTTTGTATTTTTAGTAGAGATGGGATTTCACTGTGTTAGCCAGGATGGTTTCAATCTCCTGACCTCGTGATCCACCTGCCTCGGCCTCCCAAAGTGCTGGGATTACAGGCGTGAGCCACTGCACCCGGCCTGGGCATATTTTTAAAACCCCACAGTCCACGGCATTCAGTTTATTTACCAATTCATGGGTCAATTTATGTAAAAACAACCTGAGATTGAAAAACAAAATGTCTTGGTACTAATTTCCTAAACATTTATATGCAAAAGCAAGTATTTGTATTTGTTAAAACTCCTACTACGCTGGAAATGCAAGTTGGGACGATCTATCTCCCACTATCTTCAAATAATCATCAGAGATAACACTTTTCAGGCATTACCGCGCACTGCATGCTCCACAGAATCCTTGCAATAACCCTATCAGTGGTACATCATGCCAATTCCATAGATGGAGACAAAAAGCAGTGAGGCTAAATAAACCTGCTGTAGGTCACACATCGGTGGCCCCAGGATCTGAACACAGGCAGTCTGGTACCAAAGCCCTCTCAAAGAGGTTGCTACCTACTAAGGCAGTCAAGACAAATTACCGTTTAGAAAGCAGAGAAGCTGGGACCCGCGCGGTGGCTCGCGCCTCTAATCACAGCACTTTGGGAGGCCGAGGCAGGTGGATCACTTGAGGTCAGGAGTTCAAGACCAGCCTGGCCAACATGGAGAACCCTCGTCTCTAATAAAAATACAAAAACTAGGCCCGACGCGGTGGCTCACCCCTGTAATTCCAGCACTTTAGGAGCCCAAGGCGGGTGGATCACTTGCGGCAGGAGTTCGAGACCAGCCTGGCCAACATGGTGAAACTCCGTGTCTACCAAAAATACAAGAATTAGCCGGGCGTGGCCGCGGGCCCCTGTAATCCCAGCTACTCCGGAGGCTGAGGCAGGAGAATCGCTTGAACCCGGGAGGCGGAGGTTGCAGTGAGCCAAGATCGCGCCACTGCACTCCAGCCTGGGTGACAGAGTGGGACTCTGTCTCAAAACAACAAACAAAACCAGAGAAGCTAGCACAAAAACCTAATGCCTAAAGCTAGGTTCGGTGGAAACATGGAAAACCAGCTCTTTAAGTGAGCGATAAACTTCATTCCTGGGCCTCAGTCTCCCGCTCAGGGAGAAAAGGAGCACCAGAGGCTGTTTCAGGCCGATGTCCCCAGATGCTATATATCTGGCAAAATCTGCCCCTTAATGGTCACCTAGCAGCGCTGGAGTGGGGAAGCCCTAAGTTTAGAAAAAAAGAAACAGCGGTAGGTGGAGGTGAGACGGCCAAGAGACAGCCGCCAAGCCTGCCTCCAAGAGGCGCCAAGGCTCGCGCGCCCGGCCTCGCAGGGAGCCGCCGGGTCGGGGCTCGCACGCCCAGCCGCTGCCGCCGCCTCTGCCCCTCGCTGCCGGCCCCTGCAGCCCCGGCTCCGTGAGCCCGCCCGGGGGACGCCTGCTCGCCCCTTCTGCCGCCACTGACCCAGCAGCCCGGTCCGGCCCGGGCTCATAGCTTCTACCCCTCACCCTCACCGCTGCCTGCGCGCTTCCCGCGGCCCAGGCTCGGCGCGCCCAGCCACGATAACCCACCCTCCTTTCACACTCACCGGCAATTGCAGCGTCCTGTCGCTGGGTGCGACCGTCATGTCGGAATCGGAGTCGGAAAGCTGCCCGTCTTCCATGTCGCCGACCTCCAACGCCATCTTCCTGCGGTGCGATGAGCTGCGCGGCGGAGGGTCAGGAGAGCACTTCCGGCAGCGCGGCCGGAAGGCCCGGCAGCGCGCCTGTTTGGGCGCCCCCGCACGGAGGCCAGCTTGTTGCAGCGGCCTGAGGCGTAGCCATTGCATTTGAACTACCCCGGGAAAATGAATCCCTTATTCCCCCAACACTTTTCTTTCAAACTTTATTTTCGTGCAAACAAAAATACGTCACGAATCGCGGTCGTCTGGGATTTCCCCTTGGCCGTACTTCCTTCGCCTGTATGCTCTGGACAAGCCTCCCCGCTTCCATTTTTGCTTCTCCACTATCCACTCTACATATTGCTTCCAGGGAAGACTTTCAAGCGGTATAGCCCACCCTCTGTATCCACTCCCTATCCACAGATGCCGAACCTGCGGATGGGAAGGACGCACTGTGCACCACCACATAATATAAGGGGCTTGAGCATGGCCTGTGTTGGTATCTGCTGGGGGTCCTGAAAACAATGACCTGTGAAACCGAGGGACGATTGTACCTTAGCTGGAATCTTCCAAGTGCACCGCTCCCCAAAACAAGGACTGAGTTCTCAGCATGGTGTTTGAAATGTTTGTTTTTCGGTGTCATAAAGAAATAGCACTTGAACATAAATTTAATTTATTGAGTAAGGCCATTTTTACTTTCTGCAGAAACGGTACGTCCACCAGCAGTTTTGCCAGGAGAGTACACTGAACAAAGGAGACAGGGTCATTTATAAGCTGAGGCGTTTACCTTACTGCTGTGGCTGGTTTTTATTGGCTGGAACAGGACCTCACATTTTGTATTCCTCGGGATTGGCTAGCAACTTGGAACTTTTTAAAAGAGGCAAAGGTAGAGGAGAACAAACCCGAAGGAAGAAGTACCTTGTGGAATGCGGAGAAAGATAAAAACACTTTTAAATAAGGAAGAGGAACAGGCTATGACCTAATGCTTGCTTGGACTAGTATAAGCATGCCAGGGCAAATATTTAGGCTAAATTGTGGGAGCTAAGAACATAAAGTACATTTATTTTATTATAGCTAGCAGATACTTAAGAATTTTAGCACAGGTCTTTGAATAAATTTTGCTTTTAAGAGAGGTTAGTATTTATTCCTAATTAGATGGGGAGGAAAGTCTTTGAGGAGGAACCTCTTTACTTTTTACAATGGCAAACAAGGTTATGTGGACTGGGCACCAGGTCACTGGTCCTGGTGTGTCCCCCTCCCCAACCGCTGGCGCGCTGAACCTGTTGTTCCTCAGGCAAGCCCTCTGCATTTGCTGTTCACTCGGCCTGGAAGGCCCTTCCCTCAACCCACCCCATTCTTTAAAGATTATCTTGGAATCGCCTTTGTAAAAATTGTAACAGTGAGAAAATTATGGCAGTGGGAGAGATCTGATCTAGCTAACCCCTATTTTGCTTTTAGCCTTCAAGCTGCCCTTAATTATTCCTGGGCTTGGGCCAGTCAGTGTAACTTTGGGAGATATTTGGTTTATAGTTTAAATGATAATAGCCCTTCCCCAAAAGCCAACCGCCTTTGTAAAGCTAATAAGGGTAGAAGGATAAAGAAGGCTGAATTCTGCTAAAGTGTAGACATAAACTGTTGCCAGTCATTATCCCAGAGGTCACAAGGTATGCAACTTTTCCAATTACTCTTCCAGATAACATCACTATTGTAGACCCTAAGATTGGCATTTGAGATATCTTTTCAGGTATTTTGCCTGTCTGACTACCAATGGTTCCACCTGAAGCTCTAACCGCTTCTGTGGTCCCACACAGAAGCTACTGACCTGCTTGAGGACACTTTCCCACACCCCAATGACTGCATCCCCAGGTCAGGAGTTCCAGACCAGCCTGGCTAACATGGTGAAACCCCGTTTCTACTAAAAATACAAAAAAAAAAAATAGCTGGGTGTGGTGGCACACACCTGTAATCGCAGCTACTCGGGAGGCTGAGGCAGGAGAATCCACTTGAACCCGGGAGGCAGAGGTTGCAGTGAGCCAAGATCGCGCCATTGCACTCTAGCTCGGGCAACAAGATCGAAACTCCGTCTCCAAAAACACAAAATAAATAAATAAATAAAAAATAAAGTAAGAATATACCGAGGCAGAGTATTTATAGAGGAAATGCAACAATCTAATATTTATCATTAATTACAAATCTTTAATTTGTAATTTACCAAAACAGTGAAAACAAACAACCCTTCCCCCGCCCCCCAATACAAACCCTCCCTTGGCTACTCCAGGGACCAGAGGCATCGCCATCGCTAAGGAGCTGGTTAGGAATGTCGGCTCTCCGACCCTAGCCCAGACTTACTGAATCAGAATGAGCATTTACCACGACGACCAGGTAACTTCATGCATTTTACAGTTTCAGAACCCCTGCTATAGTCTGCTGTACTTCAGCGGCAATATTTTTGCTGAAAAGAATTCCTAGCTGGAGCCGTGGCTCCCCCGTGGCTCCCGGAGTCTTTCACCAGATGGCAGCAGCCCACTCCTCCCAATGGCGCTCCCATTGTTCCCGGCAGGATTCAGCCGCAGGCATCTCCGGAAGACCAGGGGCCGACGGGGCGGTGGCGGGGTCGTACCCCGTGGGAGGGATCGGGTGGGCCCAATGGGTTCTTCCGGGCGGGGGGCGGGGCTCTATATCCGCCACTCTACGGGCCCTAGGCTTCTTCCGAAATCTGGGCTCAGTATGTGGCGCCTACCCCGCGCGCTGTGTGTGCACGCTGCAAAGACCAGCAAGCTCCCTGGACCTTGGAGCAGGCCTGCCGCCTTCATGTCCACTCTCCTCATCAATCAACCCCAGTATGCGTGGCTGAAAGAGCTGGGGCTCTGCGAGGAAAACGAAGGCGTATATAATGGAAGCTGGGGAGGCCGGGGAGAGGTATGCGGCGCTTAAGAAATCTGTGCAGCCGCCGGGGTTCGCTCGAGGAGGCCGGGCGGGCACTGACCTACCGAGTCCCCGCTGGCGCTGTAGGACGTAGTACAGAATGGGAGATTTTGAAGCTCCACAGTAAAAGTTTTCTCGTGTAGGGTGCCTTTAAAATGAAAACTTAGATTTTAGGTCCTTGTGTGCTATGCAGAATCGAAGTCATTTTGGAGCTGTAGGGGGCTAAACTTCCCGCTCATATTTAAAACCTTGTGGTCTTGGATCTGTAGTGAGAAATGTGGCACATTGAGGGGTGCAACTGATCTTAATTTAGAGCTTAACTATGGCTCTTCACCTGTGACATGCACCGCAGGTAACGTTCTTCAGTGTAGTTTAAAGTTATCTTTCTTCCTGAATTCCTTGGGACTTGCTGAAATCCTGCCATGTTTTACGTTGGGTTGTGAACTCCTTTGAGGACTGGGTTTTCAGCATTTCTCCGTTGCCCAGGGCTTAACACCGCGCCTGATGCCCGTTACTGCGCAATACGATGTTTTATAGACTACAAAGGGAAGGGAAGGTTATTATCGCCCAGATTTTTTTAAAAAGAAAGTTTTTTATAAGAAGATGTTATATAACAGTTAAACTTTGTTGGACGTTGTAATGAACCTGCCTTGGTAAAGGGAACACTTCTTCCTTTTGGTTATTAGTGGCTGTAGGAGATACAGATAATTTTAATTGCTCCTCAAACCTCAGTGTTTAATCTTGATTTCCATGTGGTATTTGATCATTAGGCCTTTTTAGCTGTGCCTTGATTTTCCCTTTCTTTGTTGACCTGAGACCCCTCCAACTGGTGTGGACACAGGCCTTTCCCATGGTTTTCCCACCTTGGCCATTTCATCTCTGAGCAGAGATGACTTGTCACTAGTAAGGGAGAGAAGGAATAACTGAAACTAGTCAGTTTGGGCTGTTATTAATGGAAAAAGAGGCAAAATAACTGGTTACATTAAAGCTTTTGTTTATACACCTAATATTGAGATGTCAGGGGAGAGTTTTGCAGTAAAGGTAGTTTCTAATGTTTAAGTCAGAAATGAAAGACAACCTCTGTAGAGTGGTTTATATGTAACAGAAGTTAACCTAAGGTTTTTGAGTTCGGATATTATATCATTTTTTCCTCTCTTGTTTTTCTTCCCCCTGTTTGGTCTATTCCCTTACTTCAGAAGGGATTACGTTTTCTATACATGATCATCATCCTTTTGTTTTAAGGTTATTACGACCTATTGCCCTGCTAACAATGAGCCAATAGCAAGAGTCCGACAGGTAAGTGTGTGTGTGTGTGTGTGTGTGTTTAATTCAAATTACACACAAGGAGTTTGTGCAGGCTTTCTTTAGAGGCAGAAGCCAGTTAGGCAGGTCAAGAATAATACAAAATCACAAATGCAGAGAATAATATGTTTATTTTTCATTTGACATTTAGGACCGTCTGGGGGAGACTGTCCTCCCTTGGGTGGGGGTGTGAAAAGGAAAGAACCATAGAAAAGGTGAAGCATAGAAAGACTAGGCAGAGGGCCATTTAAGACAGTGCTTCTGAAGTATCTGAGGATTTTGTTAGAATGAAGCTTCTGATTTCTGAGGTCTGGGTTGGAGCTCAAGGTTCTTCTGCATTTCTAATATGCCTCACATGTTGTTCCCAGATGAAGCTGACAGATTTGCTTTGAAAAGCAAGGTGTGAAAGCATAGCTGGATTCCAACCTGTTTTACCGGCTTCTAGCTAGTTTTTGGGAGTGTAGACTGTGGGAATCATTCTCAGCCATACATGTTAGGGAACCCTAGAGATTTTCCAGTTCTCTTCTGAAAATATTTGTGTGTTCTACAAGATCGTCATCACTTTTCTTTATTTCCCCCTCTCTGTCCCCCTACTTCTTAATTTAGGCCAGTGTGGCAGACTATGAAGAAACTGTAAAGAAAGCAAAAGAAGCATGGAAAATCTGGGCAGATGTAAGTATGACCTTTGTTTCGAGAATTCAGAAGCGGTCACTTTGCCTATTGTAAGCAATGAGATACATAAACATCTGATAAGCAGGTCAGTGCTGCCTTGTTAAAATGTGAGCTCCTTGGGGGCTGTGATACTGTACTAGGGCTCCTGCTGTCTTGGTAACACCTCTGCCGTATTTCTAGGGTAGTGCCTTTTCTGTACTTGCCATTCATTGAATGGATACATTTAAATGAATTAAAACTTTGTGCTGGTATAGTCTAAACTTGAGCTGTGAACACTATTCTTCACTGAAATTACTTGAATTTATAATTAAATAGAAAATGAATAGAAGACCTATGCTAGATATATTCATTTGCTCCTCCTCTCTCCCCCTACCAGATTTGTCTGGGAGTATCTCAGCAATAGGTCAGCATTCCTGGTTTAAAGAACAGCAGCAGACCGGACCTGGTGGCTCACACCTGTAATCCCAGCACTTTAGGAGGCTGAGGCAGGTGGATCATCTGAGGTCAGGAGTTTGAGTCCAGCCTGGCCAACGTGGTGAAACCCTGTCTCTAGTAAAAATACAAAAATTAGCCGAACATGGTGGCACAGTGTAATTCAGTCCACTCGGGAGGCTGAGGCAGTAGAATTGCTTGAGCTTGGGAGGCGGAGGCTGCAGTGAGCCAAGATAGCACCACTACACTCCATCCAGCCTGGGTGACAGAGGGAGACTCCGTCTCAAAAAACATAAAAAAAAAAGAGCAGTGGCAGCACCCCTTTCTCAGGGCCAGAAGCTCACATTCCTTGACTGTCTAATCAGGCTGTGAGGCAGAGTCAGCAGCCTCCTTGGTCTCTGAGTGTCCACCATTGGTTAAATGAGCAAATTTAGGAACTGTAACTGGTGCTGGGCTGGCCACACTGACTCGTCACTAGGTGGGGGCTAGGCTCCTGAGAAGGGGAGACTAAAGGCGAACCGAACCGGGATAGCCTGATTTCCCAACCTTCCCAGTACCCCCATCCTCAGTGTGCTTTGTCTTGTAAAAAGAAAAGACTGAGGGTGCCTACCTTCTGGGAGGGTTAAATGAGTTAATCATTTAAAGTGTTTACTGGAGAGCCTGGCACAGGAAAAGCCTCCATACATTTGAGTTAAACCCTGTGCTGCTGGGTGAGGGACTGCTGAGCTGCAGTATTTTCTCTGAGTCAATGATTGCAAGGGGGTTTGGGGGGGTTGGGGTGGGTTGCAGAGTAGCAACCTGTCCAAGAGAGCCCTGGGTTGGATGAAACTTTTTTTTCTTCTTTTTTTTTAAATCAGCCAAGAGACATCTTTGTGTAAAGCATGAAGTACATCTTTCCTCTAATTATGGATAGAAGTATGGCCTAGGGTTCCATTATACACAATCAAAAATGTCTTTGGGCAGAAAAATAGCACTTCCACAAGTAAACAGTGTGCTAGGTAAAGTTCACCCTACCTGGATAGAGAATAGTGTCCAAAACAGTGTCCTTCATTATTTTAAAAACTTACTTTTATTTATTTCTGATCATAAAAGTAATAAATATTCTTTTTCTTTTTACTTTTTTAAAGAAAAGATTGATGCTGTAAATAATATAAACAAATTTAGTCCCTTTACCCCAACCTCTGCAATGCAAAATGATGATTAGGTTTAGGTTTTGGTGCATTTCCTTCCAGTGTTTTAGGTATTTCTTTCGTAGCTGTGATTATTGTACATTCATATATACATGGCGTGTATACAATTTTGTGACCTGTAACCTGTGATGATTGCACTGCCTACCATCCTAGAGTTATTGCCTTTTTTTTTTTTTTTTTTTTTTTTTTTTTTTAAAGACAGGATCTGGCTCTGTTACCTAGGCTGGAGTGCAGTGAGTCAGTCTCGGCTCACTGTGACCTCTGCCTTCTGGGCTCAGGGGATCCTCCCATCTCAGCCTCCCAAGTAGCTGGGATTACATGCACACACCACCATGCCTGGCTAATTGTTTTGCATTTTTTGTAGAGATGGGGTTTCACCGTATTGCCTAGGGCGGTCTCGAACTCCTAAATTCAAATGATCTGCCCTCTTTGGCCTCCCAAAGTGCTGGGATTATAGACATGAACCACCATGCCCAGCTGCGTAATGTTTTTTAAATTGTTGTTTTCCTATACGTATATACTTTTTTCTTTTGAGAAGGAGTCTTGCTCTGTCACTCAGGCTGTAGTGCAGTGGTGTGATCTCCACTCACTGCAACCTCTGCCTTCCAGGTTCAAGTAATTTCCTGCCTCAGTCTCCCAAGTAGCTGAGACTACAGGTGTGCGCCACCAGGCCTGGCTAATTTTTTTTTTTTTTTTTGAGACGGAGTCTCGCTCTGTCGCCCAGGCTGGAATGCAGTGGCCGGATCTCAGCTCACTGCAAGCTCCGCCTCCCGGGTTTACGCCATTCTCCTGCCTCAGCCTCCCGAGTAGCTGGGACTACAGGCGCCCGCCACCTCGCCCGGGTAGTTTTTTGGATTTTTTAGTAGAGACGGGGTTTCACCGTGTTAGCCAGGATGGTCTCGATCTCCTGACCTCGTGATCTGCCCGTCTCGGCCTCCCAAAGTGCTGGGATTACAGAATTTTTTTTTAAATATGTTCTCCAACTTAAAACTTTTAATTAAAAAGTAAGCTTTAATGTAGAAAATGCAAACTTGGGGAAGACAGAAAAGATCACACACAGGCTGTCACTTCACACTTGGAAGGTTGCACAGCGGCTGGACAGAGGCGCCCCTCACTTCCCAGACAGGGCAGAAGCCGGACAGAGGTGCTCCTCACTTCCCAGATGGGGCAGCAGCCGGGCAGAGGTGCTCCTCACTTGCCAGACGGTGGGCAGCTGGGCAGAGGGGCACCTCACTTCCCTGACGGTTGGGCAGCTGGGCAGAGGAGCTCCTCACTTCCCAGACCGTGGGATGGCCAGACATCCCAGATGTGGTGGCAGCTGGGCAGAGGCGCTCCTCACTTCCCAGAGGGGGTTGCAGGCCCGGCTAATTTTTGTATTTTTAGTAGAGACAGTTTCACCATGCTGACCAGGTTGGTCTCGAACTCCTGACCTCGTGATCCACCCGCCTTGGCCTCCCAAAGTTGGATTACAGGTGTGAGCCACTGTACCTGGCCCTCCTATATATATATATACTTAAAAAAAAAAAAAAGACCAGGCACGGTAGCTCACACCTGTAATCTTAACACTTTGGGAGGCCAAGGTGGGCGGATCACCTGAGGCTGGGAGTTCGAGACCAGCCTGACCAACATGGAGAAACCCTGTCTATACTAAAAATACAAAATTAGCCAGGCGTGGTGGTGCGCGCCTGTAATCCCAGCTACTCGGGAGGCTGAGGCAGGAGAATCACTTGAACCTGGGAGGTGGAGGTTACCGTGAGCCGAGATCGAGCCATTGCACTCCAGCCTGGGCAATAAGAGCAAAACTCCGTCTCAAAGAAAAAAAAAATTAATAGACTTTTATTTTTTAGAGCAGTTTTAGGTTTACAGAAAAACAAGTAGAAAGTACAGAATTTCCGTTACTCCCTCATTCCTCTTCCCAAGTTTCCTTTTTTATTTTTAAGACAGAGTCTCACTCTGTCACCCAGGCTAGTGTACAGTGGCATGTTCACAGCTTGCGGCTCACTGCAGCTTCGACCTCCTGGGCTCAAGCAATCCTCCTACCTCAGCCTCCTTAGTAGCTAGGATTACAGGCATGTTCCTCCACACCTGGCTAATTTTTGTGTTTTTTTGTAGAGATGAGGTTTTGCTCTGTTGCCTAGGCTGGTCTCAAACTCCTGGACCCAAGCAGTTTGCCCACCTCAGCCTCCTAAAGTGCTGGGATTACGGGCATGAGCCACCAGGCCTGGCCATTTCCCCTATTATTAACGTTTTGCATTAGTATGTCATATCTTATTACAACTGATGAGCCATTGTTGATGTGTTATTATTAACTAAAGTACACAATTTACATGAGGGTTCACTCTTTGCATATACTGTTTTGAATGCTAGTGCAACTTAACTTGTTGTCTTCTGACTAGAAATGTCTATTGTATGTGTCTATTTATCCAGGGTAAATACAAACACATTTGAAAAAAATAAAAAAGAGTTTATATGAATTCAGGGTCTTGTCTTTTCCTGAACTGTTTTTTTTTTTTCTTTCTTTTTTTTTTTTGAGACTGAGTCTTGCTCTGTTGCCCAGGTTGGAGTGCAGTGGCATGATCTTGGCTCACTGCAACTTCTGCCTCCTAGACTCAAGCAATTCTCCTGCTTCATCTTCCTGAGTAGCCGGAACTACAGGCATGAGCCACATGCAAAAAAAATTTTTTTGTGTGTTTTTCAGTAGAGAACAGGATTTCACCATGTTGGCCAGGATGGTCTTGAACTCCTGACCTCAAGTGATCTACCCGCCTCAGATTTAAAAACTGGTTTTTAAATCTATCTTTGCCCTAGGGAGTGCCAGCTGACATTATGATCTTTCTTAAATATTGGGCTGTACTTTTTTTTGTTGCTATTTTCACATTCAGGATCTTATTTGGCAGTCAAGTCTTGCTCACCATGTCAGACTCTGCACCTAATATCCTTTCTCATACTTCTGGTGCTTTTTAGACCTCCCAATAAATAGAATGGGGGTGCTAAGTGGGAACAGGTTGCTTTACTGGGTAATAGTAGAGTCAGTTGGGGATCCTACTTGTTTGATTTTGAGTTAAGCAATTGAGTTCAAGGTTTAGCAAAGAGGCAGAGTTTTTCCTAACTGTGCTCTGGGGCTCCTGCCAATAGGTCAGGGACTTAGAGAGGCTCAGTAAGAACAGACCAAAGCTTGACCCCCTTCTCGTCACAGAAGCTTTCCTGTCTCGATCCTCCCTCACGTGAGGCTTCTTTGCTTGGCCCTCGTCCGTTTGGCTGGCCCTGACTGTGTTAGGACAAACCAAAGTTTCATGTAGTTGGAGTTAATTCTAGAATTTTTCTTTTCCTTTTCTTTTCTTTTCTTTTTTTTTTTTCAGACAGAGTTTTGCTCTTGTTGCCCAGGCTGGAGTGCAATGGCGCCATCTCGGCTCACTGCAACCCCCACCTCCCCCGTTCAAGCGATTCTCCTACCTCAGCCTCCCAAGTAGCTGGGATTACAGGTGCCCGCCACCAATTTAAAAAATATTTTTAGTAGAGATGGGGTTTCACCATGTCGGCCAGGCTGGTTTCGAACTCCTGACCTCAAGTGATCCACCCGCCGCGGACTCCCAAAGTGCTAGGATTACAGGCATGAGCCACTGCGCCTGGCCAATTCTAGAAGTTTTCAAAGGGAACATTTTTCTTTGAGGGAAATGGAAACAAAGTGAAACATATGGAGAGGTAGCTTATAGAAATTGATTTCTTTCTAAGGAATAGACTTGCTGCTTTCTTCCATGAGCCAGTTTCAGCACAGAATGGGGCCCATTTCTGCCCTCGGCATCCCCATGTGTCCTCATTTTCCCTCTCATCTCTGGTGAGAAAGAGTGGAGTCTTACTATGTCACCCAGGCTGGAGTGCAGTGGTGTGATCTTGGCACACTGTAACCTCTGCCTCCTGGGTTCAAGTGATTCTCCTGCCTCAGCCTCCTGAGAACCTGGGATTACGGGCACCACGCGTGGCTAATTTTTGTGTTTACAGGGTCTCACCATGTTGGCCAAGCTGGTCTTGAACTCCTGATCTCAAATGATCCACCTGCCTCGGCCTCCCAAAGTGCTGGGAATAGAGGTGTGAACCACCATCCCCAGCCATAATTTTCCAAAACCACTTTCTCTTGCTTTTCAGCCTTTATGTATGCTCTGTACCCCTCTATCCCCATGCTTTTCCTCTACTTTGCCTACCTCTTCACAACATCTGGCATGTTTTAGGTCTTAGCCCTAAAGTCTAAACTTGTAAAAAGCCTATTTCAGATTGCTCCAGTTGTGAAATCTAGCTCCCCTTCCGTGGCATTTGCCACATTAGATTGTAATTGCCTGTTTCTTACCTTTATCATCCCCATGGACTGTCAACTCTATAGAGAGCAAGAATTGTGACTGCCTCATTTGCAGTAGAGTATCCAGGGATTAGCACAGTATCTGGCACATAGAACATGTGCAGTGATTATTTGTTGAAAGACTGACTGAATAAAATGGGTCCAGAATGGGAGGTAAAAGGCCATGTATACTGGCCATTCTGACTTGAAATTAACCAACTTAACTAAACGTATAAATGTGCTTACTAAATTCAATTGAAACATCATTAAACCCACACCATGTGCTAGGAAATGTATAGGTTGTGTGCTGATTGATTTAATGCTACAGGTTTTTGTTTCCTGTTTCCAAAAGAGTGCATATATTGTGAAAATGACAGACATTGCAAACATATAAATTGTGGATGAAAATCTGTTATAATTTCACTCACCAGAAAAAACCATTGTGAACAGCTTGGTATATGTTCCTCCAAATTTAAGCAAAAGTTTAGTTACCATAAGTGTTTTCTTGTTTTCTATTATCTTATCATAGCTTTTCAATGTTTTCCCATAAAAATCGACCTTATTTTATCACTGTTCCATAATTAACCAATCATGTGCTGATGGACAGTTGGATGGTTTTATTTTTTTCTTTACTAGAAACAGCACTGCAATGAATATCATTGTACCTATACTTTTGCATACTTATGTATAAGCTCAGTTTCTGTAAGCCGAACTGCTTAGTTAAAGGGTAGGAATGTCATGCCTGTAATCCCAGCACTTTGGGAGACCAGGCGGGCGGATTACCTGAGATCAGGAGTTCGAGACCAGCTTGACCAACATGGTGAAACCTCATCTCTGCTAAAAATACAAAAAATTAGCCAGGCGTGGTGGCAGGTGCCTGTAATCCCAGCTACTTGGGAGGCTGAGGCAGGAGAATTGCTTGAACCCAGGAGGCGGAGGTTGCAGTGAGCCGAGATCGCGCCACTGCGCTCAAGCCTGGGTGCAACAGAGCAAGACCCAGTCTCAATAAATAAATAAATAAATAAATAAATAAATAAATAAATAAATAAATAAAACAAAGGGTAAGAATGTTTTAAATGTTAGTAGATTGCAAAGTGACCATCCAGAAAAGCTGTGCTAAGACATGATGATACACTTGGGGAGAAGAGAGAGCAAGGAAAAGCCTTGAGCTCACAGTCAAGTTCTGTGAGGCAAGTGTGAGCAGTGCTGTGATTAGGAGCAGTGGGAGTTAGGGGGAGGGTGTGACTGGCCTCTGCCTGGGGGAAGGTTTCATGGAGGGGAGTGTTCCTTTTACCTGTACTTTATTTTTTTATTTTTTTATTTTTGAGATGGAATTTCACTCTTGTCATCCAGGCTGGAGTGCAATGGTGGGATCTCAGCTCCCTGCAACCTCCCCCTCCTGGGTTCAAGTGATTCTGCTGTTTCAGCCTCCCGAGTAGCTGGGATTACAGGCACCTGCCACCATGCCCGGCTAATTTTTGTATTTTTAGTAAAGATGAAGTTTCACCATGTTGGCCAGGCTCGTCTTGAACTCCTGACCCCAAGTGATCCACCTGCCTTGGCCTCTCAAAGTGCTGGGATTACAGATGTGAGCCACCATGTCCAGCCTTAGCTGTACTTTGAAGGAGAGGCAGAATTGGGAAGAACTTGATGGGAGAGAGGGAGTGATGGTCACAGTTGGAGAAATTGTGTCTCATTCATGAATCACATCTCAAACTTTATGACATAAGCTGTGCTCTTTACCCCCAAAACCTGATGTTTCCCTTCAAGTCTTCTTCATCCCAGTAACTATACTTCCATCTACCCAGCTATTGAAGCTAGAAACCTGAAAGTCATCCTGAGTTCTTTTATGCTCTTCATTTCCTGCATCTGTGTGTCCTTTCAATTCTACTCCCAAAATAGACCCTGAATCCACTTGTTGTTCCCCTTGTTACCACTGCAATCTTTTTTTTTTTTGAAATGGAGTCTCGCTCTGTCGCCCAGGCTGGAGTGCAGTGGTGCGATCTTGGCTCACTGCAAGCTCCGCCTCCCAGGTTCACACCATTCTCCTGCCTCAGCTTCCCGAGTAGCTGGGACTACAGGCACCTGCCACCATGCCCAGCTAATTTTTTGCATTTTTAGTAGAGATGGGGTTTCACCATGTTAGCCAGAATGGTTTCCATCTCCTGACCTTGTGATCCGCCTGCCTCAGCCTCCCGAAGTGCTGGGTTTATAGGTGTGAGCCACCGTGCCCAGCCACCACTGCAATCTTAAGACTAAGTCTCTGTAATCTTTTTTTTTTTTTTTTTTTGAGACAGTGTCTTGCTCTTGTTGCCCAGGCTGGAGTGCAGTGGCATGATCATGATCTCGGTTCACTGCAGCCTCCGCCTCCTGGGTTCCAATGATTCTCCTGCCTCAGCCTCCCAACTAGCTGGGATTAGAGGTGCCCACCACCACATCTGGCTAATTTTTTGTATTTTTAGTAGAGACGAGGTTTCACCATGTTGGCCAGGCTGGTCTTGATCTACTGACCTCAGATGATCCACCCACCTTGGCCTCCCGAAGCTGGGATTACAGGCGTGTGCCACTGCACCTGGCCTATAATACATTCTTAACTGATCTCCCTGCTTCTACTCTTTTCCCCTTCAACATATCCTCTACTTGTCAGATAGCATATTAAAAATTAAAGCAAATCCTCTTATTCTGCACCTTAAAAGCCATTCAAGACTTCACATTGCACCTGGAGTAAGATTCCGACACCTTACAAGCTTTTGGCTTTAGACATACTGGCTTTCCCAATCAGCCCCTTTTATTTTCCATGAATCCCTCTTACATGTTTTTTTCTTATCCCTGGGAAGAATATTCCTGTGACTTACTTTTCCCATTCTTCAGGTTGCAGCTTCAATATTACCTCCTTTGAGATTTTTCCTGCCAACCTTTTTTTTTTTTGTTTGTTTGTTTGTTGAGATGGAGGCTCACTCTATTGCCAAGGCTGGAGTGCAGTGGCGCGATCTCGGCTCACTGCAACCTCTGCCTCCAAGGTTCAAGCAATTCTCCCGTCTCGGCCTCCTGAGTAGCTGGGATGACAGGCGCACACTACCATGCCCAGATAATTTTTGTGTTTGTAGTAAAGACGGGGTTTCACCATGTTGGCCAGGCTGGTCTCGAACTCCTGACCTCGTGATCTGCCCCCCTCAGCCTTCCAAAGTGTTGGGATTACAGGTATGAGCCACTGCACCTGGCCTCCTGCCAACCTTTTAGGTAAAGTAACTTACCCATTTCCCCTCCAATCTTGCTGTTTTTCTCTGTCTCAGCTTCCTTTTTATTTCCTTTGTCTTTATAACCCTGATGGCAATTTGTAGTTATTTGTTGCCTTTTCTTCTCTGTGCCTTCCAGTAGGTATTTGCTCCAGGAATGCCTTGCTGCTTATTTTAGCTTTAGTGTCTGGCCATATCACAGTCTTGATATGATCAAAAGTCTTTGATATGATTGTACTTTGTTCTTTTACAGCACACATCCAATACTGTGTTACAGACATGAATTTATGCTTTGAATCAGACACAAAAATTGCATTCTTTTCTTAGATTCCTGCTCCAAAACGAGGAGAAATTGTAAGACAGATTGGCGATGCCTTGCGGGAGAAGATCCAAGTACTAGGAAGCTTGGTAAAGTGTTTTTGTAGTATATACACAATTCTTTGAGTGGAGAATAAGGCTGTCATGCTTTTCTATATATAAGATTGTGAGGTTTTTTTTTTTTTTTTTTTTTTTTTGAGACGGAATCTCGCTATGTCCCCCTGGCTGGAGTGCAGTGGCGCGATCTCAGCTCACTGCAAGCTCTGCCTCCCGGGTTCCCGCCGTTCTCCTGCCTGAGCCTCCTGAGTAGCTGGGACCACAGATGCCCGCCACCGCGCCCGGCCTAATTTTTTGTATTTTTAGTAGAGACAAGGTTTCACCGTGGTCTCGATCTCCTGACCTTGTGATCCGCCCGCCTCAGCCTCCCAAAGTGCTGGGATTACAGGCATGAGCCACTGCGCCCGGCCGATTGTGAGGTTTTTAAAAATTTTTTTTGAGATGGAGTCTCGCTGTCACCCAGGCTGGAGAGCAGTGGTACAGTCTTGGCTCACTGCAGCCTCCGCCTCCTGTGTTCTAGCAATTTCCCTGCCTGAGCCTCCTGAGTAGCTGGGCTTACAGGCTTGTGCCACCACGGCTGGCTACGTTTTTGTATTTTTTTCTTTTTTTGAGATGGAGTCTCGCTCTGTCGCCCAGGCTGGAGTGCAGTGGCGCGATCTCGGCCACTGCAAGCTTTGCCTCCCGGGTTCACACCATTCTCCTGCCTCAGCCTCCTGAGTAGCTGGGACTACAGGTGCCCACCACCACACCCGGCTAATTTTTTTGTATTTTTAGTAGAGACGGGGTTTCACCATGTTAGCCAGGATGGTCTCAATCTCCTGACCCCGTGATTTGCCCGCCTCGGCCTCCCAAAGTGCTGGGGTTACAGGCGTGAGCCACCGCGCCCAGCAGTTTTTTGTGTTTTTTAAGTAGAGATGGGGTTTCACCATGTTGGCCAGGCTGGTCTTGAACTCTTAACCTCAGGTGATTCCACCTGCCTCAGACTCTCGAAATGCTGGGATTGTAGGCATGGGCCACCACACTTGGCTAGATGAGTTTTTAAGAAAAGTAGTTTATATTATATTTTATTTATTTATTATTTAATTATTTATTTTCGAGATGGAGTCTTGCTCTTATCACCCAGGCTGGAATGCAATGGCAGGATCTTGGCTCACTGCAACCTCCCCCTCTCGGGTTCAAGCGATTCTCCTGCCTCAGCCTCCCAAGTAGCTGGGATTACAGGTGTGCGCCGCCACGTATGGCTAATTTTTGTGTTTTTAGTAGAGACGTGGTTTCACCATGTTGGCCAGGCTGGTCTCGAACTCCGGACCTCAGGCGATCTGCCCGCCTTGGCCTCCCAAAGTGCTGGGATTACAGGCATGAGCCACTGTGCCTGGTTGTACTTTATGTATTTTAAACATTCTTTCCTTAGAGGAAAGGTTAACAAGGTATACAGGAAAAAGTGAAGGCAGTTCTTGTGTTTGAAAATTCTTTGGAAAATGAAACAGACTTTCCTCAGTTTATTACATTTATAAAATATGTTGTGCTTCCCTCTTTCTTTAATTTAATGTTTATGTGAATTCTGTTGGAAAAATTCTGCTTGTCGTTTTATATTTCTAGGTATCTTTGGAGATGGGGAAAATCTTAGTGGAAGGTGTGGGTGAAGTTCAGGAGTATGTGGATATCTGTGACTATGCTGTTGGTTTATCCCGGATGATTGGAGGACCTATCTTGCCTTCTGAAAGTAAGCAATGAAATTAGTTAAGCTGAGTTTTGTACTCTGATATACAGAGCTCCAAAAAAAAAAAAAGTACTCTGGCTATGGACTGTGCAAAAGAGAAATTTCTTTTCTTTTTTTTTTTGAGACGGAGTCTTGCTCTGTCGCCCAGGCTGGAGTGTAGTGACGCGATCTCGGCTCACTGCAAGCTCCACCTCCCGGGTTTACGCCATTCTCCTGTCTGAGCCTCCCGAGTAGCTGGGACCACAGGCGCCCGCCACCTCGCCCGGCTAATGTTTTTGTATTTTTAGTAGAGACAGGGTTTCACCATGTTAGCCAGGATGGTCTCGATCTGCTGACCTCATGATCCGCCCGCCTCAGCCTCCCAAAATGCTGGGATTACAGGCGTGAGCCACTGCGTCCGGCCATAAGAGAAATTTAAAGTGACATAAATAGGTGAAAATATCCTCAATCTTTCAAAGAAATGCAAATTAAAACATGAAAATGTTAGATCAAGAACCTTTTTGTTTTAAAGATAAAACTTAATGTTGGCAAGTGCATGGTTAGACACTTTTAACTCATCTGTAAAATGATTTGGAAATATACCCAAAGAGCTGAACTTTAAAGAGCCCAGTTTTAAGAATCTAAGTAAATAATCTGAAATAAGACAGAAGTTATGTGTGAAGAAGTTCATTGTGGCATCAATTAAAAACACTAGAAATGACCTAAATGTCGAATCATAAGGGGAAAAAATCTAAGCCAATTTTAGTAGACTATTAGCATGTACTAAAAATAATGTTTGTGAAGGTTGTCTTCCCCTAACCCACAGGTTTACAGGAAGGTTTTATTTACTTGTTTTTAAATTATACTAATGTTAATTTTTTTTGAAGAGGTGTTAGATTCATATCAGAAAATTAGAAAGCAATAAAAGGGTAAAGGGTGAAAAGTTTCCCTCCTACCCCTGTGGCTAAGCCATAGTACCCCATGGAAGTAGTGAATGCTTTCAATTTCTTGTGTGTCCTTTTTATATTTGTAGGATCTTGCTGTGTTGTTCAGGCTGGTCTCAAACTTCTGGCCTCAAGTGATCCTCCCCTTCAGCCTCTCCAGTAGTTGGGATTATAGGCGTAAGCCACCCTGCTAGGCCCTTGTGTATCTTTTTTAGAGCATGTACAGCCAAATATGTAGCAAACTATACATGCTTGTTTTGTTTTTTTGAGACTGACTCTCGCTCTGTTGCCCAGGCTGGAGTGCAGTGTGGCGTGATCTCGGCTCACTGCAACCTCCGCCTCCTGGGTTCAAGCGATTTTCTGCCTCAGCTGCCCAAGTAGCTGGGATTACAGGCGTGCACCACCACACCCAGCTAATTTTTGTATTTTTGGTAGAGGTGGGGTTTCACCATCTTGAACCAGGCTGGTCTTGAACTCCTCACCTCATGATCCACCTGACTCGGCCTCCCAAAGTGCTGGGATTACAGGCATGAGCCACTGTGCCCGGCCGCAAACTATACATTCTGTTTTATACTTTTATATTCAATAATATATCTTGGAAATTGTTTTTTTGTTTTCTTTTTTTGAGACAAGATTTTACTGTCTTGCCCAGGCCAGAATGTAGCGGCGCGATCACAGTTCACTGCAGCCTCAACCCCGGGATCAGGCAATCCTCCCACCTCAGCCTCCTGAGTGGCTGAGACTATAGGTGCACGCCACCATACCTGGCTTTTTTTTTTTTTTGTAGAGGTGAGATTTGGCAATGTTGCCCAGGCTGGTCTTGAACTCCAGGGCTCAGGTGATCTGCCTGTCTCAGCCTCTCAAAGTGTTAGGATTACAGGTGTGAGCCACTGTGTCAGGCTGGAAATTGTTTTCATATTAGTCTATTAAGGGGTTTCCTTCATCTGTGTCTACTGCTGTCTATTTTGACATAAAGAGACCATAATTTATTTAGTCAGCTCCCAAATGATGTATATGTAGGGTTGTTTTCAGTGCGTTGCTATTACAAGCTATTCTGTAAGAACCAATCTTATACTCTGAGGTTTTAACAATGAAGATAATAAGATGACAGCAAGAGTAAGAAAAAAAAAAAAAAACTGGACATGGTGGCTCACACCTGTAATCCCAGCACTTTGGGAGGCCGAGGCGGGCAGATCACCTGAGGTCAGGAGTTAGAGACCATCCTGGCCAACACGGAGAAACCCCGTCTCTACTAAAAATACAAAATTAGCCAGGCATGGTGGCACATGCCTGTAATCCTGGCTACTATGGAGGCTGAGGCAGGAGAATCACTTGAACCTGGGAGGTAGAGGTTTCCGTGAGCCGAGATCGTGCCATTGCACTCCAGCCTGGGCAACAAGTGTGAAACTCCATCTCAAAAAAAAAAAAAAAAAAAAAAACACGGTTAAGAGTGTATGCGATTTGTGATGTTTGCAATGTGGATGGAGCAAAACAGGTGACTGTGTGTCTGTATTGGCAATGCTGGGATAGAAATGTATGCTAAAGTGGTAGCAGTGGTTATCTCTGTGGCAGAATTATTAGTAGTGGATTTTCTTCTATTTTTCTATATTTTCTAAATTTCCATGATGGTTATTAGGTTACATTTATAATCAGGAAATATTTTTTAAAAAATCATATTTTGTGGGCCGAGGCGCGGTGGCTCAAGCCTGTAATTCCCAGCACTTGGGAGGCCGAGACGGCGGATCACGAGTCAGGAATCGAGACCAGCCTGGCTAACACGTGAAACCCCGTCTCTACTAAAATACAAAAACCTAGCCGGGCGAGGTGGCGGGCGCCTTGTAGATCCCAGGAGAATGGCGTAAACCCGGGAGGCGGAGCTTGCAGTGAGCTGAGATCGGGCCACTGCACTCCAGCCCGGGCGACAGAGCGAGACTCCGCCTCAAAAAAAAAAAAAAAAAAATCATATTTTTCTCTTTTTCTCCGAATATTAAGTAAATTCCCTTCTGTAGAACGAGTTGGGGGAGTCTTTTTAATATACAGTTAATGTCCTTAATTAGATATCTAGCAATGATTCCCCTTATCCAATATTAATTTTATGTCATTGAACACTTTCAGGCGTTTTTTTCCAGGTAAAAAAAGTTAATAACAATGCGGTGACTCACGCCTGTAATCCCAGCACTTTGGGAGGCAGAAGTGGGTGGATCTCTTGAGGTCGGGAGTTCAAGACCAGCCTGACCAACATGGACAAACCCTGTCTCTAATAAAAATACAGATTAGCTGGGCGTGGTGGCACATACCTGTAATCCCAGCTACTTGGGAGACTGAGGCAGGAGAATCGCGTGAACCTGGGAGGCGGAGTTTGCAGTGAGCCGAAATCACGCCATTGCTCTCCAACCTGGGCAACAGGAGGAAAACTCTGTTTCAAAAAAAGGTTAATAAACCTCCAATTTGGGGACATGTCTATATGCAAGCAGGTAACTTATGTGATTTATACCTACTATGATGCCTGCCTCACAATTAAAATATTTCTCAATTGCTTGTACATTTTTGTTTGTTTATTTGAGATAGGATCTCTGTCACCCAGGCTGGAGTACAGTGGTGTGACTATGGCCCCTTGCAGCCTGGACCTCCTGGACTCAAGCGATCTTTCCACCTCAGCCTCCTGAATAGCTGGGATTACAGGCACACACCACCAAGCCCAGCTGATTTTTAAATTTTTCTTGTTGAGACGAGGGAGGTCACACTATGTTGCCTAGGCTGGTCTAGAACTCCTTGGCTCGAATAATCCTCCTGCCTTGGCCACCCAAAGTGTTGGGATTATAGGCATGAGGCACAACACCTAGTTTATAGTTTTTTTTTTTTTTTTAAGTAGTTTACTCATCTATGTAGAAGCTTTGGGGTAACTTTGGCTTTATTAATTCAATAAATACTTATGGAGCATCTATCAGGTGCCGGATAATCTACTAGGTGATAATCTGTAAGGCAGAGTCCCTGTCCTTAAGGGATTTATAAGCTTATAAATTATACCTTACAGTGGAAGATAAATAAACAGGTAATTATATCCAGCATAATCCATCATGGTAAGTAATATGAGGGAGTAGACGGTAGGATGGTGGGCATGTAACTGGGGGCCTCTAACCCAGCCTCGTGAGTGCAGTCGGGAAAGGCCTCCAAGAGAAAGTCAGCCAAGGTAAGGTCCCAAATGGGACAAAGAGGAGAAGGAGTGGAGTGCTGGAAGTTGTTTTAAAGAAGGAAGACGCCTGAGTGAAAGCTGGGTGAGTCTGGCTTATTTGGGAGGATTGCATTGCTTCAGCACAGCTGGAGGGTACAGTGGTAGGGCAGGTGGACTGGAAAGAGAACCTTGGGAAGGGACTTTTTCTGACAAGGAGATTGGACTTTTATTCTGAGAGTAGCTACAGTAGGTATCCAAACTCCAGAGGGTTGTAAGCAAGGGGGTGACATCAGGGCAGAGATAGGAGGGCACGAGAGGAGGAGAGCCCTACCAGGAAGAGGCTGTGCCAGCACTTCATGTCTAGGGATTAAGGTGCCTAGATTAAGGAGGGCCCAGGAGTGAGGTGCTGCATCTGGTATGGTCCCCCATCCTAGCTAGCAGTATGAGTGTGGCCAGTAAGACTGATGGCTGGGACAGCCACCTTTCCAGTTGATCTGTGGTTTTAGCCAGGAGTTGTGAACCATCGTATTCCTGTGGTATGGTGCTATACTGTTCCAGCTGCCTCAGCTACTCGGGAGGCTGAGGCAGGAGAATGGCGTAAACCCGGGAGGCGGAGCTTGTAGTGAGCTGAGATCTAGCCACTGCACTCCAGCCTGGGCGACAGAGCAAGACTCCGTCTCAAAAAAAAAAAAAAAAAAAAAAGAAACACCTTGTGGGATTATGGGTGACTTTAAAGTTTGTATTTAAAATACAATATTTTTGTTTGTATTTTCTTTTCTTTCTTTCTTTCTTTTTTTTTTTTGGAGACAGGGTCTTACTCTGTTGTCCAGGCTGGAGTGCAGTGGTGCAATCACAGGTCACTTCAGCCTCAACCTCCTGGGCTTAAGCAGTTCTCCCACCTCAGCCTCCTAAGTAGCTGGGACTACAGGCATATACCAATCACACCTAACTGATTTTTAATTTTTTTTTGTGGAGACAGGGTTCTTGCCATGTTCATCCAAGTTTCAAACTGAGCTCAAGTGGTTCTCCTGTCCCAGCATCCCAAAGTGCTGGCGATTACAGGCATGAGCCACTGTTCCTAGCTTATTTGTATTTTTAGTTTTCTTATAGTGAATGTAAAAATATGCATAATTCATTTTATTTATTTATTTATTGAGATGGAGTCTCCCTCTGTTGTCCAGGCTGGAGTGCAATGGCAGGATCTCGGCTCGCTGCAACCTCTGCCTCCCGGGTTCAAGCGATTCTCCTGCCTCAGCCTCCTGAGTAGCTGGGATTATAGGCACGTGCCATCACACCCGGCTAATTTTTGTATTTTTAGTAGAGACGGGGTTTTACCATGTTGGTCAGGCTGGTCTCGAACTCCTGACCTCGTGATCCACCTGCCTCTGCCTCCCCAAGTGCTGGGATTACAGGCGTGAGCCACTGCGCCTGGCCTGCATAATTCATTTATTCAACATATATATAATTATTATAACTCCCCTGTCCCATCTTCCACCAATAAATGAGCCATCTTGTCTCGAATTCAGAGATGTTGGCCCAGGGATTCATCAGGTAACATAAAGAATATGGGAGGCCAGGTGTGGTGGCTCACTCCTGTAATCCCAGCACTTTGGGAGGCCAAGGTGGACAGATCACTTGAGGTCAGGAGTTTGAGACCAGCCTGGGCAACATGGTGAAACTCCTTCTCTACTAAAAATACAACAGTTAGCTGGGCATGGTGGTGCGTGCCTGTAATCCCAGCTACTCAGGAGGCTGGGGCTCAAGAATTGCTGGAACTTGGGAGGTGCAGGTTGCAGTGAGCTGAGATTGCGCCGCTCCACTCCAGCCTGAGTGACAGAGTGAGACTGACTCAAAACCAAACAAAACAAAGAACATGGGCCTAAGTCCCTGTGCCCTGGTCATGTTCTGCCCTTTGTGTTCATACCACCTAGGGCACCCATGTCTAGAAAGTGTCCTTGTCTCCCAGGTGCACTGATACTGCTGTAATCTATGCAGAGTCCTATGAAGATCAGAGGTGTAATGAATATCATCATGATTTACAAGGTAGTGTAGTAGTAACCACTTTTGTTGTACATTAGTTAATGTACCGATATCCCATGGCTGTGTAGTAATATCCCACTATAAGGCATCTGAAATCTTCTCCGGTCTGCTATACATTTGTTCTTATTAACTTGATGGGTGTTAAGTTAACTTGCTTCAGCATGTTGCATCCTTTTCCTGTTCTCAGGACCTGGCCATGCGCTGATTGAGCAGTGGAATCCCGTAGGCCTGGTTGGAATCATCACGGCATTCAATTTCCCTGTGGCAGTGTATGGCTGGAACAATGCCATCGCCATGATCTGTGGAAATGTCTGCCTCTGGTAAGACCTGCTCACTTTCCTCTCTAGTAGTGAGTGATAAAAATAGCATTTCTAGATACTACTGCCTCAGCCTCTTGAGTAACTGGGATTATAAGTGTGTGTCGCTACACCTGGCTTCTTCAATAACACTTTATTTTATCTTTTTTTGAGATGGAGTTTCACTCTTGTTGCCCAGGCTAGAGCGGAATGGTGTGAACTCAGCTCACTGCAACCTCCACCTCCCAGGTTCAAGCAATTCTCCTGCCTCAGCCTTCCAAGTAGCTGGGATTACAGGCATGTGCCACCACGCCCAGCTAATTTTTTGTATTTTTAGTAGAGATGGGGTTTCACCATGTTGGCCAGGCTAGTTTTGAACTCCTGACCTCAGGTGACCCACCTGCCTCAGCCTCCCAAAGTGTTGGGATTACAGGTGTGAGCCATTGCACCTGGCCAGTAAAACTTTGATAGTAAACTCCCAAGTAATTCTGAGGCACTTGGTCAGTGTTCTCATTTAGGTCTTAAATTTTTCAACTTACAAAATATTTGATAGTAAAAATGTCTGTATATTGTAGATGGCAAACAGTTACTTGTTTTTTGCTTTTGTGTTCAGTGGAAGACATTAAATGAGGAAAATCAGAACAATTGTTTTTGGCTCATTTTGCTTACGTCTGTTCCACTAGTTATTAATTTAGTTTAAATGTGTGGTACTCAGTTGAATCTATTCAAAAACTATAAAATAAGACATATTTGGGAGGACTAATAATTTGCACCACGTGGTGAAACGAACTCACGTTTTCTAACATTCTAATCCAAAAAAGGCTCATTGTGTAGTTTTCCTCGGCTCTCTTGAGTTTTCCCAGGAAAGTTTAGTTAATGCAGCATGTTGGTAGATTTCTGCTTCACTCATTTCCCATAATTGGATGAGGTTAACGTAATGATTCCTGTGATTAGTGCAGCAAGCTGATTCAGAATTGCTTGGTGCTATTTTTGTGTTCATGAAAGTTTTGTTGTTCTTTAGGTCTCAAAGACACCCAGCTGAAGGACAGATTTCTATTTCAGTTACTAGACTCATTTGTCAGTTGTCTGATTGGGCAGAGCATTTTCTCACACTTTTGCATCTGTTTGATAATAAAAGGTATTTATGGTTTCTGTCAATAAGTTTTTCTTTTTCTTTTTTTGTTTTAACCTTCTTAAGGAAAGGAGCTCCAACCACTTCTCTCATTAGTGTGGCTGTCACAAAGTAAGTACGTGTGGCTTTCTTTTTCCTGGGTATGGAATAATATCGAAAGGGTGATTAATAGCTGTGACTTTTTAATCTGATGTCAAAGAGTCACATAGCATGGAATTTGGATAACCTCTTTCTCCTTTGCTTGTAATATTATTTTTATATACAGAGTGCTTTCAGTGCCATGTCATTTAATTTAACTCTTTGGAAACATGCCAGATATTGACATATTGATTGAACACTTGCAGACATTATTTTGTCACTTGAAAAATAAAAGCATCTTCAGTGGAAAGGAAATTTTTGCAATTTAGGAGCTATATTTTCTCACTATTCAACAAGTTAATAGTTTTGAGAATAGATTTCTATACAGTTAATACTTACATTGCTTTTACTTAATAGAGTGTTAACAAAATTGATTATTATGCTAATCTGCTGATTCATCTAACACTGAAATGTATTGCATCTTTTGGTTAAACAATTATTAGTGTTTTACTTGTATTTGAGAACTTGGGAGCTCTGATTAAGTCATAAAAGCAATGTGATTGATGTATCATTCTGGAATTTGGAGGATGTATAGAGTTAGGGTGCCTTCCCATGTAGGATTAGGATGTACCTTTGATGTTCCATTGCTTGCCTGGTCTGCATTCTGAGTTCAGAATTATTAGTAGAGAAATTGGGGTGGAGTCTGTGGGCAAGAGGGTTCTTCATATTAGAAGATTGTTATTATTATTATTATTTTTGAGACGGAGTCTCGCTTTGTCACCAGGCTGGAGCGCACTGGCACAATCTCAGCTCACGGCAACCTCCTACTCCCTGGTTCAAGTGATTCTTCTGCCTCAGCCTCCCAAGTATCTGGGATTACAGGCATGTGCCACCACGCCCAGCTAATTTTTGTATTTTTAGTAGAGATGGGGTTTCACCATGTTGACCAGGATGGTCTCAATCTCCTGACCTCATGATCCACCTGCCTCAGCTTCCCAAAGTGCTGGGATTACAGGCATGAGCCACTGTGCCCAGCCTAGAAGATTATTTAGAATCGTGGCTTAGGAATTGGAAAGTGATGGGCTGGAAAAGAGCAAGGGTAATTGTTTTAATTTTTAATTTTTATTTTTTTTGAGACAGAGTCTTTGTTGCCCGGGCTGGAGTGCAGTGGGGCCATCTCAGCTCACTGTAGTTTCTGCTTCCTGGGTTCAAGAGATTCTCATGCTTCAGCCTCCCGAGTAGCTGGGATTACAGGTGTGGGTCACCACGCCCTGCTAATTTTTTTTTTTTTTAAGAGAAAGTCTCGCTCTGTCGCCCAGGCTGGAGTGCAGTGCCACAATCTTGGCTCACTCCAACCTCTGCCTCCCAGGTTCAAGTGATTCTCCTGCCTCAACCTCCCAAGTAGCTGGGATTACAGGTGCATGCCACCATGCTTGGCTCATTTTTTGTTTTTTTTTTTGAGACGGAGTCTTGCTCTGTCGCCAGGCTGGAGTGCAGTGGCGTGATCTCGGCCCACTGAAACCTCTGCTTCCCAGGTTCCAGCGATTCCCCTGCCTCAGCCTCCTGAGTGGCTGGGGCTACAGGCATGCGCTACCACACCTGGCTAATTTTTTGTATTTTAGTAGAGATAGGGTTTTACCATGTTGACCAGGATGGTCTCAATCTCCTGACCTCGTGATCTGCCCGCCTCAGCCTCCCAAAGTGCTGGGATTACAGGCGTGAGCCACCGTGCCCGGCTAGCTGATTTTTATATTTTTAGTAGACATGGAGTTTCACCATGTTGTCCAGGCTGGTCTTGAACTCCTGGCCTCAAGTCATCTGCCTGCCTTGGCCTCCCAAAGTGCTGGGATTACAGGCATGAACCACTGCCCCTGGCCTAAAAATAACTCCTGCCCCTGGCCTAAAAATAAAACAAACAAACAAACAAACAAAAAAACAGCGGAATAATTAATGTGGAAGTAGTGAACTAACAATTGTTACGAAGTAGCCAGTTAAAATTTTGTCCATTTTGATACCGGTTTTGCTTTAAGTTTTTTTAGTTTTTTTGCGTTAAAGAGTTGAAGAATTTGAAATGTTCGTGTAAGAGTTTATGTGCGGGTTGATAGTTTTCAAAGCACTGAAAATGTTATTTTCAATGGTTTGAAATGTAATGGAAGATAATAAGTAAAATGATGCTAAATTTTGCTGGAATTAACTAAGGGTGATGCAGTGCCACAAGGAGTTCTTCTTAAGTTCAACTAAATTTTCAGATTCCTTAGATGACCACAGGCCACATATGGTTCTTCTGTGTATTCAGAAGGATAGTACGGGAGCATAGCTTCTCAGGAGGGTGGCATCAGATATTCCTCTTCAATCAGTGTTCTTGTCATAGTCACATAGGTACAAGGAAGTGAGAGCCACATTGGAGAGGTGTGGGGTTTAACCTGGCTTAAAGCCTAATGCCCCGCAGAAACAAAAATCTCTTGTAACAATTGTAGCTTTCAGGGGTCACAGGGACATGCAGTTACAAGTGTCACTGCCCTCAGGAAAGGCCAAAAGCATGGCATTCCCATTAATAGCTCATAGATAGTTCAGATGGAAGTGACCAGGCAGGGGTCATTTTTACCGTAAGCCGGGTTGTCTAAGAAACATTGACGACACTCTGACACTTTCCAGGTAACATGGAGAACAGAGCTAGAGTTCAACTTAAAGTTAGAGTCTCATCTTAGGGGTAGGGGTTTGTTAACCTTTACCCATAGGCACAAAACAAAAGCCTTGCCCTTAAAGAGAGTACAGTCTACTTGTGCAGACAATATAGACACCCGAAATCCCTGGAAAGAATTGTACATCCTGAAACCTGGTCTTGGACATGAGAGCTGGAGTTCATGATCCTTGATTGGATCCTGGATTGGAAGGAAGAAAGAAAACAGCTATAAAGGGTATTTTAGGGGAACTTAGGTGTGATAATGATACCTTTCCTATGAAAGTGAGTATGGGATTTGGGTCTTTTTGAAGTTTAAACAAATTGGAAATTAGCCAGTAAGTTAAGATGATTGATGAAAATAAACTTTGCTCTATTGGTCCTCTGGAAACTCAAAATGAATGGAATCCTTTTTCAGAGAAACCAGAATTATTTTAGCCATTTTTCTTTTTATAACTCAAAATCAGATTTAAGTAGCATTTAAATGTATTTCTCATTTTAACAAGAGAAAAAACTCTGCTTGTCCACAATTCTGTAGCCCAGGGCACTGATACTTTCTGACCGACATGGTTTGGTGGGAAGTAGCCCCAAGCTCTTTCAGGGTTCTGCAGGGTGGCCCCAGCTCCTTCTTTTGTGTCTGTGGCATTTACTTTAGGTTTTGAGGATCCCGTCCTCTTCCCCAATTTGTGCTTTACAATTTCTCTAACTCTGCTTTGCAGAGATGTGTTTAAATCTCTTATTTGCTGGTGGGGACCACCTCTAATTTCCTTCATCGTTCTAGGTCTTATTCCTTTTTATTTTCCTTTTTAATCACATTTCAATAGATTTGTGTAAGACCAAAATAAATAAATAAATAAATAAATAAATAAATACATAAATAAATGGCCCAGTGATCAGTCTGCTGTCTTAAACCAGATGTGTCCTCATAGTTTGGTAGAAAATACTTGAAAACTGACAATTTGAGCTACTTAAACAATGCTTTGTGTCTTCTATTTATGTTCTGTTTTTTTCTTCTTCTCAAGATTCTTTTTTTTTTTTTTTTTTTTTTTGAGATGGAGTCTTGCTCTGTCTCCCAGGCTGGAGTGCAGTGGCACAATCTCAGCTCACTGCAACCTCTGCCTTTCAGGTTCAAGCGATTCTCCTGCCTCAGCCTCCTGAGTTGGTGGGATTACAGGCTCCCACCATCACTCCTGGCTAATTTTTATATTTTTAGTAGAGATGGGGGGGGGGTCACCATGTTGGCCAGGCTGGTCTTGAACTCCTGACCTCAAGTGATTCATCAGCCTCGGCCTCCCAAAGTGCTGGGATTACAGGCATGAACCACCACACTTGGCCTCAAGATTCTTTCAGGACAAAAAAAAAAAAATTCTGCTAACAGTTTTTTGAAAACGGCATTTTCAATATGTGAGGAGAAATCCAGGTCTGAATGTTTGAGGGCCGAGTCTGGTATAAGAGTGTTCTTAATGTTAGAAGGCCATTTAGGAACAGTGACTTAGAAATTGAAAAGTGGGCTGAAAAAGCAAGAGAGTAGTATATTTGAGGGATGGGAGAGAAAGTTGCAAAAAGGAGAGTCAAGTGGTTGGAATTTATTCCTTGTTTTTAAAAAAATGACTTCAGAAATTAAATTATTGCCTCAATAATTGCTTTTTCCTTTCTAGGATAATAGCCAAGGTTCTGGAGGACAACAAGCTGCCTGGTGCGATTTGTTCCTTGACTTGTGGTGGAGCAGATATTGGGTAGGTTATTAGGCTGAGAGCATCTTCTGTTGAAGGACCCCAGGTTCACCAACTAGAATCATTGTTACTAGAATAATGAACTCACTTTTAACTAAGGAGTTAAGAATGGTTTTTGAAATCATTATTATTATGGAGTTTGTTGGGTTCTTATTGTATTAATGCCTAACCTCTATTGGAGGATGAATAAGAATTGTCTTTTTAATTGCCCAGAGGTACTATTTCTAAGGTGTTTATATCCTGAAATAACAAACTGCTGTAATGGGGGGGCAGCCTGTGACTTCCTGACACGTGGTTTGTCAAGGTGTTTACTTACAAAGAAAGCTATGAAATTGTAGTCTGGGGTCTCACTGCCTGCCGAGAACCTAGCCTATTATCTGAGTTTCTCAGCTGACCGAAAAAGGGAACCCTGGGAACACAGCCTCTTTTTAGTAAAATTGTTTTTTTTTTAAATTGCCATATAATTCACAATTAGTGTACCATAAAATCCTCTCTTTTAAAGTGTACAATATAGTGGTTTTTAAAATATTCAGGGTATTGTACAACTATCACCACTATCTTTTTCCAGAACATTTTGATCAGCCCAGAAAGTAATCCCATACTCATTGGCAGTCTCTTCCCATTCCCCCTGCTGTCATGCCCTGACAGCCACTAAAGAATTTTCTGTCTCTATGGATTTGCCTATTTGAGACATTTTGTATAAATGAAGTCATATAATATGTGGCCTTTTGTGTCTTGCCGCTTTTACTTGGCATGATACTAAGATGACATGGACTATAATTGTGCTGAACTGGGATAAAAGCTGAGGTTCTTATCAGCTTAGACTTTGATTAGGTGAGTTTTCCAGGAGTCAAGTCTTACAACCCATACTGGTGTGGCTAAAGTGTTAGTTTCTTCGCCTTCCCACACTTTTAACATACTGTTGTACTTACTGGGCAATCTCAAAAAGGAGCAATAAGTTACTCTGTTTTTCATATTGATGAGAAAATTTTACAAAATACAACTCCCACATGTACAATGCAGAGTGAAATATTATCTAAGTGTCGTTTAAAACACGAGTCAGCCTTTGACTGTATTCTTGCATTCTGGGTATCTAGTGCTTGTGTTGGCCTTGCAATAGCTCAGATAATTATGGTAGTATATACAGGAGCATGTTAAACGGCAGCCACTTTGAGTATTAGTGCTCATACCTGCTAGGTTGAACCTCAGAAGACTGACCTAGGTAACTGAGCCAAGCCGTACAGCCCTACGTTAGACTGATGCTGTGGCTGCCCCGCTTGACTAACACTGGACCTTTTGTAGCACTGAACTAGGAACAGAGAGGTTCAAATCAGTAGTATCTGATTTGCGTTCCTTAGAAGCAACTGGAAATCCTAGCATAGCCTTTGTAAGTCAGCTTCTGTGAGGAATACTTTAGGATAGCGGTCCCCAACCTTCCTGGCACCAGGGACTGGGGCTGGTTTAGTGGAAGTACAATTTTTCCGTGGACCACGGCAGGGGGATGGTTTTAGGAATGAAATTGTTCCACCTCAGATCATAAGGCATTAGTTAGATTCTCATAAGGAGCATGCAATCTAGATCCCTTGCGTGCACAGTTCACAATAGGGTTCACACTCCTATGAAAATCTAATGCTGCCGCTGATCTGAAGGAGGTGGTGCTCAGGCAGTAATGCTCGCTGGGTTGCCTGCTGCCTACCTCCTGCTGTGCAGCCTGGTTCCTAATCGGCCACAGACTGGTACTGGTTGGCATCCTGGGGCTTGGGGACCCCTGCTTTAGGATATTTCCCTACAGGCTTTTAAGTTTTAATTCTTTTAATTTTTTTGAGACAGGGTCTCACTCTGTCACCTAGGCTGGAGTGCAGTGGCTCGATCTCAGCTCACTGCAACCTCCCCCTCCCAGGTTCAAGTGATCCTCCCACCTCAGCCTCCCAAGTAGCTGGGACTACAGGCGCATGCCTGCACACCTGGCTAATTTTAGTATTTTGTGTAGAGACAGGGTTTCATCATGTTGCCTAGGCTGGTCCTGCCCAAGTTTTAATCCTTAAAGGAATTACACAGCAGTTAAAAGTCTGTAAAACTGGAATGCTCAGCTAAGATCGTATTGTCCAGTCACTCACTCAGTATAGGAAAGACTTTCTTCCCTGAGAACTTCCTCTAGGTGATTTCTATTCAGATGTTCACAGCAGGTTAGCCTCTTCTGCCATATGGTTCTACTTGTGAAAAACTTTTTTCCTTCTCATGAAGACGTTCCCTTGCTCCCCTGGGACAGACTTTCTTGTAGCTTCGAGGGACTGCTTTTCCAAGGGCACTTCAGTGCTGGGTACCTTTAGAAGTTGTCATTGCTAGGTTTCTCCGCTTGGTTGACCGACCATGTCTGTTCCCTTGCAGCACAGCAATGGCCAAAGATGAACGAGTGAACCTGCTGTCCTTCACTGGGAGCACTCAGGTGGGAAAACAGGTGGCCCTGATGGTGCAGGAGAGGTTTGGTAAGTGTTGGCTTTCTAATGAGGGTTTTAATTCTCTCAAATATGGAGGTAAAATCTAAAAGTTGAGTTTTTGTTTTCCCCTCAACCTTTTCCATGGAGGCAGTGGTCATGTTTATTTGAATGTCTAAGTAAAAGAAAAGGGTACAGTTATTAGCAGTTGAATATTAGGGAAGTCTTAAATTTAAATACCAAAATTTATGAAAATATGAGCACTTTGGGAGGCCGAGGCAGGCGGATCACAAGGTCAGGAGATCGAGACCATCCTGGCTAACACAGTGAAACCCCGTCTCTACTAAAAATACAAAAAATTAGCCGGGCGTGGTGGCGGGCGCCTGTAGTCCCAGCTACTCGAGAGGCTGAGGCAGGAGAATGACGTGAACCCGGGAGGCGTAGCTTGCAGTGAGCCAAGATCACGTCACTGCACTCCAGCCTGGGTGACAGAGCGAGACTCCATCTAAAACAAAAAAAAAAAATGTATGAAAGGAAGTCATTTTCTCTCTAAATGGGTATAATTGAATCACGTAGAATATTTATGTTTGAAATGTTTGTTTTTTTCATACCTGTAAAGAAATAGTACTTGAACATAAATTTATTTAATAAGGCCATTTTTACTTCCTGTAGAAAGGGTACACTCGCCAGTAGTTTTGGCACGAGAGTACACTGGACAAAGGAGACAGGGTCATTTATAACCTGACGCGTCCACTCTACTGCTGTGTCCGGTTTCCATTGGCTGGAATGGAACCTCACATTTTGTACTGGTCCCGACTGGGTAGCAACTTAGAACTTTTTAAAAGAGGCAAAGGTAGAGGAGAACAAAGGAAGGAGAAAGTAACTTGAGGAATGCTGAGAAAAGTAAAAACACTTTTAAATAAGGAAGAGGAACAGGCTATAACCTAATGTGTACTTGGACCAGTATAAGCATGCCAGAGCAAATATTTAGGAGCACAGGTCTTTGAATAAATTTTGCTTTTAAGAGAAGTTATTTATTTTTAATTAGATGGGGAGGAAAGTCTTTGAAGAGGAACCTCTACTTACTTTTTACACTTATCAAATTGTACTAGTCCTGTTTGGCAAATTAAGAAAAATGTCATTTCTCATTAGTATAGTGGTGAGAAAAATGTCATCATTTAAACAGGAGCACTGAGTACAGAACTTACAGTGAGTGTGGAATAGAAGGCTTAAATCTGCTCTTTCATGTATATGAATCATATATATGGATCATGGATATGTATCCATATGCATATGGATCATGGTTATGGATCATGGATACATGATTGAAAAGAGTTGTATAGACATAGCTTTGTATACTGTACTGTGCTTTATGAATGATTTCCAAGGTTTTCGAGGATAATACTGGCTATCGATTTTTGGCTGTTAGGCTGAATTTTAGACTTTTACCCCAGCATAAGACAAAATTTGACTAATCTGTCGACTGTTTAACTATGTAGGCATTGCTTTTTATTAGGCAAAGCAATTTATTAAAAAAACAGCTAATAAAAAAGGTCAGCAAGGTTGCAGGACTCAAGATTGAGATACAAAAATCAATTACATTTTTATGCATTAACAATGAACAATCCAAAAATGAAATCCAGAAAACAATTCAATTAGTAGTAGCATCAAAAAGAATAAAATACTTAGGAATACATTTAACAGAAGAAGTGTAAGTCTGTTGCACGGAGCACTAAAATCATCATCAAAATAAATTAAAGATGACCTAAATAAATGAGTAGATAATCCCCTTTTCAGTTTTTGGAAGATTTAATGTTGTAAAGGTATCAATGTGGTCCACATGATCTACAGATTCAATGCAATTCCTGTAAAAATCCCAGTTTTCTGTCTTATAACAATTGACAAGTTAATCCTAAAAGTAATATGGCAATACTAAGGACCCTAAAAAGCCAAAGCAATCTTAAAAAGAAGAAAATTGAAGGACTGTCACTTCTTCTTTTTTTTTTTTTTTTTTTTTTTTTTTTGAGACGGAGTCTCGCTCTGTAGCCCGGGCTGGAGTGCAGTGGCCGGATCTCAGCTCACTGCAAGCTCCGCCTCCCGGGTTTACGCCATTCTCTTGCCTCAGCCTCCGGAGTAGCTGGGACTACAGACGCCCGCCACCTCGCCCGTCTAGATTTTTGTATTTTTTTAGTCGAGACGGGGTTTCACCGTGTTAGCCAGGATGGTCTCGATCTCCTGACCTCGTGATCCGCCCGTCTTGGCCTCCCAAAGTGCTGGGATTACAGGCTTGAGCCACCGCGCCCGGCGGACTGTCACTTCTTAGTCAAAAAATTTATGGCAAAACTATGATAATCAAGACTATGTGGCACCAGCATACGGATAGACATAAAAATCAATGGAATAGAATTGGAAGTCCAGAAATAAACTCTTGCATTTATGGTCAGTTGTGTCAAGGGTGACAAGACATTTCAATGGGGGAAAGGATGGTCTTTTTAACAAATGGTACTGACACAACCAGCTGTCTATACATATGAGTGTGAAGTCAGACCCCTACTACATCTCCTATGCAACGACAAACTCAAAATGTATCAAAGACCTTTAAAATTCTTAAAAGAAAACATAGGAATAAGTTTTCGTGACCTTGGATTAGGCGATAGTTTCTTAGAAATGACAACTAAAGCGCAAGCAACAACAATTAAAAGACAAATTAGTTTTTATCAAAATTAAAGCATTTTGTGATTCAAAGGACATCAGGAAAAAGTGAAAAGAACAACCTACAGAATGGCAGAAAATGTTTGGAAGTCATTTGATAAGGAACTTGTATGTGGAATATCTAAAGAACTCTTAAAATTTAAGAATATGAAAGACAACCCAATTAAAAATGGGCATTGGATTTGAATAGACATCTTTTTGTTTTTTCTTGAGATGGACTCTCATGCTCTGTTACCCAAGCTGGAGTGCAGTGGGGGAGATCCCGGCTCACTGCAACCTCCGCCTCCTGGGTTCAAGCAATTCTTCTGCCTCAGCCTCCCAAGTAGCTGGGACTACAGGCATGTGCCACCACACCTAATTTTTGTATTTTTAGTAGAGACAGGGTTTCTCCATATTGGCCAGGCTGGTCTCGAACTCCTGACCTCGTGATCCGCTCACCTCGGCCTCCCAAAGTGCTGGGATTACAAGCAATGAGCCACCGCACCAGGCCTAGAATAGACATCTTAAATGGCCAATTAGCACATGAAAAGATTCTCAACATCATTAGTTTCACTAGCAGATTTCATCTTCTCAGCTTTCTCCCCTTTTCCTTACTCAAGGCAGTAGTTTGTTGTTCTTGGCTAAGTAGTAGTAGTAGTAGTAGTAGTAGTAGTAGTAATAGTAGAATTATACTTTTTAAAATGTGTCTGCCTCTCTTAAGTTATAGGTGCTTTTCTTGGAGGAGTTGGTGGTTAGGAGTATAGTCAGAGAGTGCCTGATAGAGAACTGGAAGGATGTAGAAAGTATAGATCCCTCCTCTTCTGCCAAACATCACTTGCAGCCAGGCAGGAGAAGCTAATGGCAGGTGTAAAAGCTTCTGTCTCCTTCCTTCTCTTCTTAACATCTAGCATAGTGCTATGCTATAGCCAGCAAACTGTCATTAATTCAATGATTGCAGCAGAGACTAGAGATGGTGTAGCATTTGGTGGCTTTTGGTAATAACAGCCACGTCTTCATAATTAATATTCACTTGATGCTTACCTGTTTCAGAGCAATGAAAATGAGAAGATACTCTCCTGTTGTCACATATGCTCCTGATACCACAAATGAATAAAAGTTATTCACGTGGAAGCTGATTTTAAAGTGCACTTAAGGAAATTTATGATCAAAAGATCATTAATAAATGTATGTCTAAGGCCGGGCAAGAGTTCAAGACCAGCCTGGGCTAGACTGTGAAATTCCCATCCCTACTAAAATACAAAAAAATTAGCTGGGTGTGGCGGCATGCCCAGCTACTCGGGAGGCTGAGGCAAGAGAATTGCTTGAACCCAGAGGCAGAGGTTGCAGTGAGCTGAGATTGCACTACTGCACTCCAGCCTGGGCAACAGAGTGAGAGACTGTCTCAAAAATAAATAAATAAACATATGTCTAAAATTGAGGCAAACAAATCTCTCAGATCTTTATGCTGGGAGGAGTAAGGTAAGAATGGCATTTATAGGCCAGGTGTAGTGGCTCATATCTGTAATCCCAGCACTTTGGGAGGCCAGGGTGGATGATCGCTGGAAGCCAGGAGTTTGAGACCAGAGCCTGGGCAACATTGTGAAAACCCATCTCTTAAAACAAAACAAAACAAGCCAGGTGTTGTGACACGTGCTTGTTGTCTGAGCTACTTGGGAGGCTGAGGATGGAGGTTTGCTTGAACCCAGAAATTGAGGCTGCAGTGAGCTATGATAGCACCACTGTATTCCAGCCTGGGTGACTCTTAAAAAAAGAAAGAAAAAAAAAATGGTGGGATGGTTGCAGTGGCTCAAGCCTGTAATCCCAGCACTTTGGGAGGCCGAGGTGGGCAGATCACCTGAGGTCAGGAGTTCAAGACCAGCCTGGCCAACATGGCGAAACCTTGTCTCTAATAAAAATACAAAAATGAGCTGGGCGTGATGGCGCATGCTTGTCCCAGCTACTTGGGAAGCTGAGACAGGAGAATCACTTGAACTCAGGAGGCGGAGGTTTGCCGTGAGCTGAGATCACGCCACTGTACTCCAACCTGGCCACAGAGCAAGACTCAGACTGAAAGAAAAGAATAGCACTCATGGCCTGCTATATAACTTTTCTAGCATATAGGTTGGCAGTGTCTATCAAGAGTCCTAACCTAAGTAGATAATCGACAAATATATTAAACACTGGAGAAACAGCTAAATAAAATTTGGTATGTCTTCATGATGGAATGCTGTGGCAGTGATTTTTCTTTTCACGACTCTTTTTTTTTTTTTTTGAGACGGAGTCTCGCTCTGCCGCCCAGGCTGGAGTGCAGTGGCCGGATCTCAGCTCACTGCAAGTTCCGCCTCCTGGGTTTAAGCCATTCTCCTGCCTCAGCCTCCCGAGTAGCTGGGACTACAGGCGCCCGCCACGTCGCCCGGCTAGTTTTTTGTATTTTTTTAGTAGAGACGGGGTTTCACCGTGTTAGCCAGGATGGTCTCGATCTCCTGACCTCGTGATCCGCCCGTCTCGGCCTCCCAAAGTGCTGGGATTACAGGCTTGAGCCACCGCGCCCGGCCTCTTTTCACGACTCTTAATAACTTAGGGGAAAGGTGTAAGACATCAGAAAATAAAGTAAAATGAAATAATCTCAACTAAATATAAATTCACAGAGAAAAGATTGGAAGACACTATCAAATTGTAAGGAGAGTTTTATTTTTATTTTTATTTTTTTTTATTGAGACGGAGTCTTGCTCTGTCGCCCAGGCTGGAGTGCAATGGCGCGATCTCGGCTGCACTGCAAGCTCCGCCTCCCGGGTTTACGCCATTCTCCTGCCTCAGCCTCCGGAGTAGCTGGGACTACAGACGCTCGCCACCTCGCCCGGCTAATTTTTTGTATATTTAGTAGAGACGGGGTTTCACCGTGTTGGCCAGGATGGTCTCGATCTCCTGACCTTGTGATCCGCCCGTCTCGGCCTCCCAAAGTGCTGGGATTACAGGCTTGAGCCACCGCGCCCGGCCAAGGAGAGATTTTTATGGTGGCCTTATGGGCCATAGGTTTCTTTCTTTCTTTCTTTTTGATTGTAGGGGAAAGTCCACACAACATAAAATTTACTTAAAAATGGTTAAGATGGTACACGGTTCAGTAGTGTCAAGTGCATTCACATGATCATACAGCCTATCTTTAGAACTTTTTCATCTTGTAAAACTGAAACTCCATAGCCTATAAACACTAATCCCTCCTTCCCCCTACACCCAGCCCTTGGTAGCCACCCTTCTACTTCTTTCTGTTGCATTGATATGGACTACTTTCATTTGAGTGGGGTTGTAAGTATTTGTCCTTTGGTGACTACCTTATTTCACTTAACATAGTGTCTACAAGGTACAACCATGGAGTCTCACTCTGTTGCCAGGCTGGAATGCAGTGGTGCGATCTCAGCTCACTGCAACCTCCGCCTCCTGGGTTTGAGCAATTCTTCTGCCTCAGCCTCCCGAGTAGCTGGGATTACAGGCATCCGCCACCACGCCCAGCTAATTTTTGTATTTTTAGTAGAGACTAAAATCCCAAAGTGGTGGGATTACAGCCACTGCGCCCAGCCCAGCGTTGTAGCATGTAGTAGGATTTCCTTTTTAAGGCTCTATGATAAGCTAGGTGTGGTGGCTCATGCCTGTAACACTAGCACTTTGGGAGGCCAAGGTGGGAGGATCTCTTGAGCCCAGGAGTTCGAGACCAGCCTGGGCAACATGCCAAGATCCTGTCTCTGCCAAAAAAAAAAAGTACAAAAATGAGCTGGGCATGGTGGTGTATGCCTGTTGTCCCAGCTACTTAGGAGGCTGAGGTGGGGGGATTGCTTGAGCCCAGGAAGTTGAGGCTGCAGTAAGCCATGATCATGCCAGTATAGCCCAGCCTGGGCAACAGAATCAGACCCTGTCTCAAAAAAAAAAAAAAAAAAAAAAAAAAAATCAATAAAATAAAAATTTAAAAAGGCTGCATATTTCATTGTATTTATATACCACATTTACTTTACTAATTCATCAGATGATGTACATTTGGGTTGCTGCCACATTTTGGCTATTGTGAATTATGCTACTATGAATATTGGTGTACAAATATCTACAGAGTCCCTGCTTTTACTACCTTTGGTTATATACTCAGAAGTGGAATTACTCGATCATATAGTAATTAATTAATTAATTAATTCATTCATTCGTTTACTTACTTACTTAGTTGAGACTAGTCTCATTCTGTTGGCCCAGGCTGGAGTGCAGTGGTGCGATCACGGCTCACTGTTGTCTCAAATTCCTGGGCTTCACGAGTAGCTGGGACTACAGGCAGACACTACCATGCCCAGCTAATTTGTTTTAATTTTTGTAGAGACAGGGTCTTGCCATGTTGCCCAGGCTCTGTTGTTTAATTTTTGGGGGCAGTTGCCATACTGTTTTCTACAGTGGCTGTCCCATTTTACTTTATTTTTCTTGAATAATTTCAGACAAGACTGGGCACGTTCAGGGTGGTTTGGTTTGGCTGTAGACTTTCATGTATAATTTCAAACCTAAAATTATACGACCAACATAAGGAATTCCTGTAAACCCTTTAATCAGAGTCACTAATTGCTTACATTTTGCCCCACTTGATTTATCATTTTCTCTGTCTCCAGCAACATCTATGAGTGCGCGCGTGGGCACACACACACACACACACCACACTCTCTGTGGGTGCATATTATTGTTGAACTGTTTGGATTAAGTGTGTCCCCTTTATTACTAAATATTTTGGTGTATTTCCTAAGGATGTTGACATTCTCTTGTATAACCACAGTAGTTACTAAAATCAGTACATTTGATATTGATACAATAGTAATGCTACTTTATAAATTAGAAAATCTTAAGTTGAAAAATAATTGGGATAGGGTGTAATCAAGATAGGCTATATGATTGGGATAGGCTATATAAAAAATAATTGGACAGGCTATATAATTTAATAATTGGGATTAGGCTATATAGCAGTGTGCAGTAAATATGGAACTAGGCATTGATTTTTATATATAATTTTTTTTAAAGGGAGAAGTTTGTTGGAACTTGGAGGAAACAATGCCATTATTGGTAAGGCTGCCCTTTGTTTTTGTTTGTTTTCTGTTCAGTTTCCACAATCGCCATCCTGAATATATGAAACTTGTTTTGGATCTCATTTCTTCCATGTTGCATATGCCTGAGACCTAGTCCCTGTGTTTAGGAATTTTACTTGGGAGACAGGACACAAGCTTGGTTTGAAGGCAGAGGTAACTAAAAAGGAGAGGTATTCATGTTTAGAACATGTTACCTGGGATGATCTAGAACCTGTGAATGAGACTTCCATTGCCATTGTAGTGTGGCATTATTTATTGATTTTTCTTCTTCTGTTTCCTGAAAACTGGCCACATTTCTCTAGAATAACTTAAGTAACTCTTAAGTAACTTGATCATTTCTTTAGATTTCAAAAACATTATTTTGTCTTTAGCGGAATATTGAGTGCTTTTATAAAATTGGTAAAGAACATGTCCTTAAGGCATTACAAAAAAATCACTTACCTGTAGGCTTAGAGAGTACTTAATACTCTTTTTTAACTGTTTGAGTTTGTCACAAAAATGCTTAGATATTTGTAGTTGACACACATAAGGAGTATGTGTAAGATATAAGAAGTATATGGTGAAGTGTTTGTTCTGGATGAACTTTTTTTGTTGTTTTCGAGATAGAGTCTCACTCTGTCACCCAGGCTGGAGTGCAATGGTGCAATCTGCAACCTCCACCTCCCAGGTTCAAGCTATTCTCCTGCCTCAGCCTTCCGAGTAGCTGGAATTACAGGTGCATGCCACCATGCTCAGCTAATTTTTGTATTTTTAGTAGAGATGGGGTTTCACCATGTTGGCCAGGATGGTCTTGAACTCCTGACCTCAGGTGATCCACCTGCCTTGGCCTCCCAAAGTGCTGGGATTACAGGCATGAGCCATCGCACCTGACCTCTAGATGAACTTTTAAAGAGAGACTTCAGTAAAAAATATAGTTCACATTTAGTGAGCACTAGTGTCTGCCAGGTACTGTGTTCAGCTATTTTATATGCATTATTTCATTTAATCCCTACAATAATCCTATGAAGTAAATATTGCTATTAATCTAATTTGAAGGTTATATTCTGAGACTTACAATGATTGTATACCTGAAGTGACAGGAGAGCAAATGACAAATGCTAGTATTTGTATCCTGGTAGCCAGACCTCAGAGCACAGCTCTTCCTTATCTACTTACTACCATCCATTATTACCCCAGGCATTATTGCTCCATTTTACAGATGAGGAAACTGAGGCTTGAAAAGTTAAAATAGGCTGGGCGTGGTGACTCACATCTGTAATCCCAGCACTTTGGAAGGCCAAGGTGGGTAGATTACTTGATCTAGGAATTTGAGAGCAGCCTGGGCAACATGGTGAAACCCCATCTATACAAAAAATACAAAAATTACGTGGGCATGGTGGTGCACACCTATAGTCCTAGCCACTGAGAGGCTGAGGTGGGAGGATTGCTTGAGCCCAGGAGGTCAAGGCTGTAGTGCCACTACACTCCAGCCTGGGTGACAGAGTGAGACTCCATCTCAAAAAAAAAAAAAAAAAAGAACAAACAAACCCCTGAGAAATAAAAGACGAAGAGACCAGAGGGGCGAGAGCCTCAATTTACCCTTCTGTGATCTGGGCAAAGATCATAGAGCTCATAATCTTCCTTGGAAGAAGAGTGCGCCTTTCCCCCTCATGTGTATATGTGTCTTTGTGACATTAATATACTTACGTTACAACAATAGTTTTGATGTTCTTTTACTGCGCTTTATAAAAACTTTTGCCGGGCACCGTGGCTCATGCCTGTAATCCCAGCACTTTGGGAGGCCAAGGTGGTGCATCACTTGAGGTGAGGAGTTTGAAACTGGCCTGACCAACATGGTGAAACTCCATTGCTACTAAAAATACAAAAATTAGCTAAGCGTGGTGGTACATCCTTGTAATCCCAACTACTCGGGAGGCTAAGGCAGAATCTCTTGAACCCGGGAGGCGAAGGTTGCAGTGAGCCAAGATTGCGCCATTTGCACTCCAGCCTGGGCAACAAGAACAAAACTCTGTCTCAACAAACAAACAAACAAACAAACAAAAAAAACCAAAACCAAAACCAGAAAACAACATTGTTTTATACTAGCTAACAAATACCTTGTCTACCTGTTTTGGTTCACTGATGGAAGTGTTTGTGCTTTCCTAAGCCTTTGAAGATGCAGACCTCAGCTTAGTTGTTCCATCAGCTCTCTTCGCTGCTGTGGGAACTGCTGGCCAGAGGTGTACCACTGCGAGGCGACTGGTGAGTATATCTGCATAGGCCCGTGAGATTGTCTTGCTGTTAAAACACTACTTTTTAATGAGTTCTGCTGTTAGGGAGGTGTCAGCAATACTGCTAGAATGATGTGCTCTCTAGATGTGGCTGGCAAATATGTGGTGCAGTTCTCTTTCTGTGCTTATGGCAGATGTGTTAATCAATCAGGGACTTTGCCTTTTTCCCACCCCAAGCTAGTAGGGGTTCCACTACCAATTGATTGGAGTTGGACTAGGAGATGAGACCTATTTTCAGTCCTACTCCTAGAACAATATGGACGAAGTTCAATGTCAGTTAGAGAATAAAACAGGATAAAAAAATTATTAAACTATAGCTAAAAATAGAGTCTTGCTCTTTTATAAAAACATTTTAAGTAGTAAACCATGTTAAACATTTTAGGCTGGGCACAGTATCTCAAACATATAATTCTAACACTTTGGGAGGCTGAGGCAGGAGTATTGCTTGAGCCCAGTAGTTCGAGACCAGCCTGGGCAACATAGTGATTCCCTGTCTCTATAAAAAGTTAAAAAAATTTAGCAAGGCATGATGGCTCATGCTTGTAGTCCCAGCTACTTGGGAGGCTGAGGCAGAAGGATTGATTGAACCCAGGAAAGGGCTTAATGAGGCTGCAGTGAGCCATGATTTGCACCACTGTACTCCAGCCTGGGCGACAGGGCAAGACTCTGTCTCAACCAACCAATCAATAAACATTTTAATTTTTAGCCTCAAGTCTAGAATTAGATTTGACTTGAAATGATATGATTTATTGAAAAGCAAATGGCTCTGTATATGTGTGATCTCTCTATATACATATATAGCCTGCATACATATATATAGAGAGAGGACAGATTAATATGAAGTGTATATAAGGAGATGTGGTTTAGCTTCAGTGTGGGATTTAGGAAGTTTAATCTCTATACTTAGATTGAACTGGACTTCAGTTTAGTATGTGTTACAACTTTGATTTTCATGACTTTGTGGTACTAAAAGACTATACTATAAGCAAGTTTTTTGCTTTTTTAATTTATTTTTATTTTTATTTTTTTGAGTTGGAGTCTCGCTCTGTTGCCCAGGTTGGAGTGTAGTGGTGTGATCTTGCTCACTGCAACCTCCACCTCCTGGGTTCAAGCGATTCTCCTGCCTCAGCCTCCTGAGTAGCTGGGACTACAGGCATGTGCCACCCTGCCTGGCTAATTTTTGTATTTTTAGTAGAGATGAGGTTTCACCATATTGGCCAGGCTGGTCTTGAACTCCTGACCTCAGGTGATCCACCCACCTCGACCTCCCAAAGTGCTGAGATTACAGGTGGGAGCCACCATGCCCGGCCCTGAGGAAATTTTAGTTAGGTATAAAATTTGACTGCATTTGCCATTTAAAAAAAATTCTTTTTAAGCTCTGTTGGACTTGAGCCTTTGTTATTATTGTTGAGTTTTCCTTTTGTAATGAAAAAGGAATGATTCAGTTGAATTATTAAGGAATTGGCTTTGGGTTTTTGTTCTCATTCGTGATGAGTGTGAACAAATTCTTTATAAGACTGATATAATCTAAATTAATTAGAATAAGCTAAAAGATATGAAAATTATCTTTACCTTACACGTTTCTTGTTTTTTCTTTTTTTTTTTTTTGAGATGGAGTCTCTCTCCGTTGGCCAGGCTGGAGTGCAATGGTGTGATCTCAGCTCACCGCAGCCTCCACCTCCCAGGTTCAAGTGATTCTCCTACCTCAGCCTACCGAATAGTTGGGACTACAGGCACCCACCACCGTGCCTGGCTAATTTTTGTATTTTTAGCAGAGATGGGGTTTTGCCATGTTGGCCAGGCTGGTCTCAAACTCCTGACCTTGGGTGATTTGCCTGCCTTGGCCTCCCAAAGTGCTGGGATTACAGGTGTGAGCCACCGCGCCTGGCCGCTCACACTTTTCATACTTGTTTTTTCAGGTGTTTTGCACAAATGAAATAAATCTTTATTTTTACATAGCTGACATTCTCAAATAATCTGATACTATATTTGTAACATTAAAGTTCATTAAATATGTTCACCATAAACATTAAATTGCATTAAAGAGTATATTAAAGCTAAGAAAAAACCATGTATTCCAAATGATTATACCCTTCATTACATGTTAAAATATGAAATGACACGAAAGCCAAATATTTCTCTATTCAGCCAGTTTTTTTTTTTTTTTCATGTGTTTTGGAGCAAATATTTATTGATGTCCTTTATATTAGTTTTAAATATTAATAAATATTAGTCATTGTCCAAATAGATTTCCTTAGAGTTAGCAGTATATCCACATAAAAATTCCAATACTATGGACTGCTTCATGACTAGTTCTCATAATGTCAATTCATTCATCACATGGAGACTAACCCAGAGCGTAGATGGTTTGGCAAGTTCAGCTCTGCCACTTGGAGCATAGCATGGACCTCACAACTACCCAGAGAACGCAAGGGTTGTCCTCACCTAATTAAGGCCTCCTCTGGAGACCTATATGGCCTGGAGCTAAGTGTTTGTAGTTACCCAGCAGAGGTCAGTTATGACTGCTCTGTGTTCACTGGGACTTAGGGTTATAGTATGGGACAGATGTACTTGAGGCCTTCTTTAATGTATTTGTGAAGCTTAGCCAAATACATCCTTGGAAACTTGATGAAGACATGGCTTATGGACCGGGTGCAGTGACTCACACCTGTTATCCCAGCACTTTGGGAGACCGAGGTGGGTGGATCACCTGAGGTCATGAGTTCAAGAGCAGCATGGCCAAAATGGCAAAAACCCATCTCTACTAAAAATACAAAAAATTAGCTAGGTGTGGTGGTAGGTGCCTGTAATTCCAGCAACTTGGGAAGTTGAGGTATAAGAATCGCTTGAACCTGGGAGGCGGAGGTTGCAGTGAGCCGAGATCACGCCACTGTCCTCTAGCCTGGGTGACAGAGTGAGACTCTGTCTCAAAAAAAAAAAAAAAAAAAACAGGACTTATGATTTTATTCTAATATCTACCTAAAAGGAAAATTTTAACTTCATATAGTTAATATTAAGATGAGAAATTATATAATTAAAAAAATAAACATGCTTTGATTTGCTTATATTTTTAGAGATTACAGTATTTCAGTAACTATCAAGAAAATTATTCATTGTTTAAAAATGTGTACATTTATCATACTATGCCCTTGAATATCTCTTTTTTTGCTTAGTTTGTACATGAAAGTATCCACGATGAGGTTGTAAACAGACTTAAAAAGGCCTATGCACAGATCCGAGTTGGGAACCCATGGGACTGTGAGTATGTCCTTCTGTTTTCAAAGCGATCCCTTTTTGAGAGTTGTTGTTAACAAGTGTTTCTGGTCTGAGGTTTGGAGTTTCTTTCCCTTTCCTGAGAGGCCTGAAGGCACCTGAAGCAGGTTATTAGGATTTGGGGTATCGTGTCTGCTCCTAGGTGTCGACCCTTGGTGCTTGCTGTGGGCTAGTGGGTGAGACTGGGAGAGGTTGTTTAGGTGGAATGAGATTTAGTGCGCTTCTCTCTCATTACTATTACCCTTGCCCAAGCCGACACCAACCTTCTTGTGGAAGGCTGCAAGAATCCCCTAACTGACCTTTCTGCATCCATTGCTACAGAGTGATTTTTAAAATGCAATCAGATAATTCACTCTCCTGCTTAAAATACTCCTCAGTAACTTCTCATTGCTTTTAGATTTTTTTCCTTTCTTTTTTTTTTTTGAGACACAGTTTCACTCTGTTGCCCAGGCTGGAGTGCAGAGGCTTGATCTCGGCTCGCTGCAACCTCCGCCTTCTGGGTTCAAGCAATTCTCATGCCTCAGCCTCCCAAATAGCTGGGATTACAGGTGCATTCCACCACGCCTGACTGATTTTCGTAATTTTTAGTAGAGACAGCATTTTGCCATGTTGACCAGGCTGGTCTCAAACTCCTGACCTCAAGCAATCTGCCTGCCTCAGCCTCCCAAAGTGCTAGGATTACAGGTGTGAGCCATTGCACCAGGCCTGCTTTTAGATTAAAACCTAGAGTCCTTTTGATTTCTTCTTTTTTCAGGCTCCTGATCCTTCCTGGTCTGCTCTCTGCTTCCTGCCCTGCTTGCCTTCTCACCAACCTTTCTGTGTCCATTTTCCCTCTTGCTCCCAGAGGTCCACCTTCTCCAACATCCTTTCAGTGTTCCAGGCATGCCAGGCTCTGTCCTGCTGTGCTGTCTGCTGGAAACATTCTTCACCCAGAGTGGGGATGGCTCTGCTCACATGCCTCCTCCTCATAGAGGCCTACGTACATCTTCCTTCTTCCTCTGTCGCTGGGTCACTGTCAGTACTCTAGTCTCCAGCAGCCATAACATAGGAAAGCATCATTCTCTTCCCCCTTGAATTACACACCAACTGCTGAGACTGTGATGTTTCCTTAGAGAATGGTCACACTATAATGAGTAAACTGACCCTATATTTTGAGTGCAGTACTTTGGGTAATTCTTTAAGCTAGAGGTTGGCAAACAGACTTGGCCCTGCCTGGTTCTGTAAAAAAAAGTTTCTTGGCACATAGACATACCCATTCATTTGCATGTCATTTGTGGCTGCTTTTGGACTACAATTATAGAGTTGAGTATTGGGATGGAGATCATGTATGTCCTCCAAAGCATTTACTACAAAGCATATACAAAATATTTACCATCTGGTTCTTTATGGAAAAAGGATGCTGACTTATGTTCTCAATTGAGAGCATATAGGAAGGGATTGGTCTGTTCATTGAGAAAGCTGTTCTAATAATAAAATGATGCCATAAAGGGCAAAATGATGAGCCAGGCTTCCTCTTCTCTCTCCAGCTAATGTTCTCTATGGGCCACTCCACACCAAGCAGTCGGTGAGCATGTTTCTTGGAGCAGTGGAAGAAGCAAAGAAGGAAGGTGGCACAGTGGTCTACGGGGGCAAGGTAAGGGATGCTCTGAGATCAGTTGTGATGGCTTTTTAACCTTTTCCTTGAGACACAAGCAGGGCTCTGGGCATATTGGGAAAGTGACCCCATTTGACATCCTCTTCTCCCGTCTTTGTTCATATATTATTATAAAACAAGGATATACATGTTTTTGTTTATTTGTCTGTTTTTGAGACAGAGTCTCACTCTGTCGCCCAGGATGGAGTGCAGTGGCACCATCCTGGCCTCAAGTGATCCACCCACCTTGGCCTCCCAAGGTGCTGGGATTACAGGCATGAGCCACCACACTTGGCTCTGTTTGCTTTTGTGACAGGGTCTTGCTCTGCCGCCTAGGCTGGAGTGCAGTGGTGCGCCATCTCAGCTCACTGCAACCTCTGCTTCCTGGGCTAAAGCAATCATCCCACCTCAGGCTCCTGAGTCTCGCTCTGTTGCCCAGACTGGAGTGCAGTGGCGTGATCTTAGCTCACTGCATCCTCCACCTCCCAGGTTCAAGTGATTTTCCTGTCTCAGCCTCCCAAGTAGCTGGGATTACAGGCACCTGTTACCATGCCCAGCTAATTTTTGTATTTTTAGTAGAGAAGGGGTTTCACCATATTGGCCAGGCTGGTCTAGAACGCCTGACTTTGTGATCCACCCGCCTTGGCCTCCCAAAGTGCTGGGATTACAGGTGTGAGTCACTGTGCCTGGCCAGAAATACATGTTTTAAAGAATGACAACAGTGCTTGCTCTGGCAGTACATATACTAAAATTGGAATGATACAGAGAAGATTAGCATGGCCTATGCACAAGGATGATATGCAAATTCGTGAAGCATTCCATATTAAAAAAAAAAAGACAACAGAAAATGCATGGCACATTTCTGGAAGGACATATAAGAAACTGAGTCATGGTTGCTTTTGAATTGGGCCCCTAAATATTTGTATGGAAAGGAGAATTCCTTTTCATAGTACAGTAGGAGACTTTGTATTCAGAGCAGTTACAATCTATTTGTTATTTTTAAAAGTCAGTTAAGGCACAGAACAAAAAAATACATATCGTAAGCATTAAAAAAGAAATTAACATAGATTGCAGTGGCTCATACCTGCAATCTCAGCACTTTGGGAGGCTGTGGTGGGAAGACTGCTTGAGGCCAGGAGTTCAAGACCCACCTTGACAACATAGTGAGACCCTGTCTCTAAAAAAAAATTAGCTGAGTATGGTGGCATGCACGTGTAGTGCTAGCTACTTGGGAGGCTGAGGTGGGAGCATTGCTTGAGCCCACAAGTTTGAGGCTGCAGTGAATGTGATGACATCACTGCACTGCAGCCTGGGCAACAAAGCAAGACCAAATCAAAAACAAAAAAACAAACTAAAAAAAAAAAAAAAACAAATCAAAAACAAAACCCCCCCTAAATAAAAAGATTTGTTTGTGGCTGGGCATGTTGACTCATTCCTGTAATCCCAGCACTCTGGGAGACTGAGGCAGGTAGATCACTTGAGGTCAGGAGTTCAAGACCAGCCTGGCCAAAATGGTGAAACCTAGTCTCTACTAAAAATACAAAAAAAATTTAGCTGGGCATGCTGGTATGTGCCTGTAGTCCCAGTTACTTGGGAGGCTGAGGTGGGAGGATAGCTTGAACCCGGGAGACAGAGGTTGCAGTGAGCCAAGATCAAGCCATTGCACTCCAGGCTGAGTGAAAATAACTGCTTCCAACAGTGTTTGTTCAACATAACTTGGTTGTGTCACATGGCATGGCTCTCCATCCCTTCTGACTCTTTATTTCCATTTTTCTCTGACCAACTAAGTTAGAACCAATGTCAGGAAGAGAGAATTTTCTTTCATCATTGGAATTTATTTTGGAGAAATAATTCACCTATAAATGATGCTAATTGTTTTCTTTATAAGTGTAGGCAAAGATTGCATCCTCTGACCCCAAATCCTAGACAACAAAATGCTTTCATTCTTTTTATTTCATTTCTCTGCATTAGGTTATGGATCGCCCTGGAAATTATGTAGAACCGACAATTGTGATAGGTCTTGCCCACGATGCGTCCATTGCACACACAGAGACTTTTGCCCCAATTCTGTATGTCTTTAAATTCAAGGTAAAAGTGCCTCCTGTTCGCTAGTCTAATGTTGAAATAAATGATAAGAGGAAAATTATGGTGGATTAAATTTCACTTGATGAGCCTGTAAGAGGGTTTTAGAAAGTAATCTGAATAGTAGATATGTGAAGGTTCAGGATAAAATATGAGATAAACACTTCAAAACTTTATAGCATGCCGAGCTAGCTGCCAGGGAAACCAGATTGGGTAATGCACTAGTGTTGGAGTTTATGGAGTATGTAGTCATCATTTCTTGTGTCATCTTAATTCTGGGCTGTGTAGGCCATAGAGTCACCTTCTCCTGAACCGTGGTACTGGATGGTTTGACAGACTGAGTGCTATGAACATGTCAGCAGACAAAATGAGATGTGGAGGTAATCTAAAGTTGGCTGGGCACGGTGGCTCATGCCTGTAATCCCAGCACTTTGGGAGGGTGAGGCAGGCGGATCACCTGAAGTCAGGAGTTCCCAGCTGGCCAATGTGGTGAAACCCCATCTCTACTAAACAATAAAAAAGCCAGGCACGGTGACGGGCGCCTCTAATCTGTAATGCCAGCTACCTAAGAGACTGAGGCAGGAGAATCACTTAAACCCAGGAGGCTGAGATAGCAGTGAGCTGAGATCGCACCATTGCACTCCAGCCTGGGCAACAGAGCGAGACTCCGTCTCAAAAAGAAAAAAAAAAAAAAAAGACCTATAGTTATAAACTCCATGAGAGGACAGGCTGCGGAGTTTTGTTTTGTTTTCCCTGCTCTCATATCTTGATCTCAAACTGGAGAGGTTTTAGTAGGTGAGGAAGCTGGGGACAATGGCTCATGCTTGTAATCTCAGTGCTTTAAGAGAATCACTTGAGGCCAGGTGTTCAAGACCAGCCTACGCAACACCGGGAGACCTTGTCTCTACAAAAAATTAAAAAATTAGCCAGGTGTGGTATGTACCTGTAATCCTAGCTACTCGGGAGGCTGAGGTGGGAAGAGATCCTGTCTCTAAAACAAATAAACAAAACCCAAAAAAACCGACACAGGTGAATAAATTAGAAGATCTCATTCCCTAGCTTGAGACAGGCCCTAGCCTTGCCAGTCAATATTTAGGATTAATTTTGAGACTGCAGAGAGATTGAATCAAGATTTGAATGTACCATTATTAACAGTTAAAGAATAGTGAGAATTGCATCTCGTTGCAATTATATGATTGCATTTCTTTATTTCTTGCTTTAAATTGCCTATCGTTTCACATATGGGGATTAGATAATATAATTTTGTGTTTTGTAATGTGTTTGTGTACATTATGAGGCTGTGTGAGCTCTTGAGCAAATTAGCCTCTCTTGGCCTCAGTTGCCCAATCTGTAAATTGGGAGGTAGTAGGAAACCTATGTTATAGAATGAGGATTAAATAACTAAATGCATGTTAAGTGCTTAGAATCAGTGTGTTACACACATAAGAGCTCAATAGATACTATTATATGTAGTAGCTTGAATGAAAGGAAGAATGTGTTAATATTTGTTTCTCAAATTATAATTAGGGGAAAAAATCCCAAAAAGTTTTACTTATTATTAATGATCCGAATTATAAGAGAAACAGTTAGTAAACTTGACTCTTTGGTTTCCTTTTTTTTGTATACTAAAATAATTATATGGATGCATATCAGGAAATGAGTTTTATGTCAGTGAACTTTTGACCTGAACACTGTAACATCTAACAGCTTCCAATGTCTCTCCTTTTAGAATGAAGAGGAGGTCTTTGCATGGAATAATGAAGTAAAACAGGGACTTTCAAGTAGCATCTTTACCAAAGATCTGGGCAGAATCTTCCGCTGGCTTGGGTACAACTTTCTCTATTTTGAAAATTTATATAAGTCTGATTTATGTGGTGAGTGGACTTAAGCCATTGTAGTTGAAAATCAATTTTTCAGTATTGAAAGCCTTTGAGCTTTGGTTTAGATTTTTTATTTATTTTTGTTTGTTTTTAATTTCCTGTTCATTGCTCTCACCATGCCTCCCTTTTTACACAGACCTAAAGGATCAGACTGTGGCATTGTAAATGTCAACATTCCAACAAGTGGGGCTGAGATTGGAGGTGCCTTTGGTACGTAGAGAATCATTTCTCCTTTTCCACGTTGGGCAGCAAAGAAAAACCATTAGTAGCTTTTAGAAAAGGTTGACCAAGAGACTGAAACACTCCTTATATTCTGAAATAACCTAATATGATCTAACAGGCCTGAAAAAGCTTACATTCTGTATTCAAAGTTATCGCATAGAGTCCTACGTCATCTCCTCAGAGGCAGCATCAGGTTAGAGGAGAGGCCCTTAACCTGAAATGTATGAACCCCTGAAATGGTGGTATTTGTTTTCTGGGGAGAAGTTTGCAGACCCAAAAAAGCTTAAGAATCCCTATTTTACATGAAATAGTCTGGTTTTTATTTGCAAAGTAGGCATATAAATGTTAAACATACTCTTTTTCACTAGATAGAATACTAAGTTGTTTCTTTTCACTGGGCTCTGCTCCTGTTTCCTCTTAATAAGTCATGCATTATTAATGATGAAACTGGGTAGTAGTTTTTCCTAAAAAACTCTCCCTAACCATTGTATATTCAGTATTATTTATTAAATATGATCCAAAGTAAAATAAATTGCTTGTTTTTTTTTTAAATATAGAAGCAAAACAAACATTCATTAATACTTGTAAAAGTTTATATCATTAGTAGCATTCTTTTATATTTTTAGACCAAATACTACAATTACTATTTGATGCACGGACTTTGACAAAAGACTACTGTTTTCAGTTCACCCCTTAACGCCTGCACTGCACTGTGCAGCTGCCTGAATGCATGAGTATCTCTTTTCCCTGTTTCCATCCCGTGCCTGCTCTCTCAAATTGACTATTCCTTTTTTTTTTTTTTTTTTTTTGTGTGTCGGGGGCTTGTTCTGTTGCCCAGGCTAGAGTGCAGTGGCGCAATCACAGCTCACTGCAGCCTCCATCTCCCAGGTTCAAGCAATCCTCTCGCCTCAGCCTCATGAATAGCTGAGATTACAGGCATGTGCCTCCACACCCAGCTAATTAAAATTTTTTTTTTTTTTTTTTTTTTTTTAGAAACAGGCCCTCACCATTGTTACCCAGGCTGGTCTCAAACTCCTGGGCTCAAGCCATTCACCTGCCTTGGCTTCCCAAAGTGTTGGGATTACAGGCATGAGCCACTGTACTCAGTCAATTGACTATTCTTCAGTTAAGCTTTTATAGTTAATTTTTAAAGTTCTGGTGGCCACTCACACTGGCTTATGCCTGGAATCCCGGCACTTTGGGAGGCAGAGGCGGGCAGATCCCTTGAGCTTAGAAGTTCAAGACCAACCTGCGCAACATGGCAAAAACTCGCCTCTACAAAAAATACAAAAATTAGGCATGGTGGTGTGTGCCTGTAGTCCCAGCTACTTGGGAGGCTGAGTTGGGAGGATCTCTTGAGTCTGGGAGGTGGAGCTTGCAGTGAGCCAAGATTGTGCCATTGCACTCAAGCGTGGGTGACAAAGTGAGACCCTGTCTTCCCAAAAAAAAAAAAAAAAAAAAAAAAAAAAACGTTTTGGGCTGGGCGTGGTAGCTCATACCTGTAATTGTTTAAGCCCAAGAGTTTGAGATGAACCTGGGCAACATAGTAGGACTCTGTCTCTACAAAAAATAAAAAAATACTAGCCAGGTATGGTGGCACACACCTGTATTCCCAGCTTCTCATGAGTCTGAGGTTCAAGGCTCGCTTAAGCCCAAGAGTTTGAGGCTGCAATAAACCATGATCCCACCACTGCACTTCAGCTTGGGTGACAGAGTGGGTTTGACCCTGTCTCTAAATAAATAAAAGTTTTGAAGAAGTATGATAATGGAAAAAGGAGTTTTGCCCATACTTTTCTTCTCCTCCTTTCCCAGAGGCTACATTGAGATTCTTTTTTTTTTTTTTTTTTTGAGATGGAGTCTTGCTCTGTTGCCCATGCTGGAGTGCAGTGGTGCAATCTTGGCTTGCTGCAACCTCCACCTCCCCAGTTCAAGCAATTCTCCCACCTCAGCCTCCTGAGTAGCTGGGATTATAGGCGCATGCCACCATGCCTGGCTAATTTTTGTTGTTTTTTTTTTTAGTAGAGATGGGGTTTCACCATGTTGGCCAGGCTGGTCTTGAACTCCTGACCTTGTGATCCACCTGCCTTGGCCTCCCAAAGTGCTGAGAATACAGCTGTGAGCCACTGTACCTGGCTGAGATTCTTTTTACTAAAAGAAAAAAGCAAATTTACCTTTGAATTGATGTCAGTTTTTCTAAATAGTATGTTTCACTGCTATCTCCTGACAACTTTAGACACTATGTATTGACCCTCTATTATAATAAAGGTTTCTGTCCAGGAGTAGGTGGGAGTCAACTAGTAGGAGAAAGAAGAAGAAGCTGTTCTTTTTCTTCTTCTTGGATGCACTCAGGACCCTTGCAGACTGAAAAAGCAGTAGAAAACAGAGGCAGGGAGGGCCCTGCAGGCCTGGCTAGCACGCAGAGGGTAGTGGGGTACCAGCTCTCAGAATAGTGAGCATGGTCCTTGAAAGTGGATTAGTTCATTCACCCAGCATGTGCGTAGCTGGATAGGGAGTCTTTTGGGAGATTTTAACTAGGACTTATTTCTTCTACTTTTTTTTTTTTTTTTTTTTTTGAGACGGAGTCTTGCTCTGTCCTCCGGGCTGGAGTGCAGTGGTGCGATCTTGGCTCACTGCAAGCTCCACCTCCTGGGTTCACGCCATTCTCCTGCCTCAGCCTCCCGATTCTTCTTCTTTTATTCATTCTCACCCTACTCCCTCCCTGCCCACCTTGGGTAGAAATAGCTTTTATTCAAGTACAATAAAAGAGTTTGTTGGGGAAGACCCATGGGGTGTTATCTTGTAGAAAGAGCACTGGGTGAGGAACAAAGAGACACCATCCCAGTCCCATTTACTGCTGTCACTAGCTCTGGAACCTCAGGCAGGTGCTCAGCCTTGGTTCCTTAGAGCCCCTGTGACTCTGTTCCTGCTGGGAATTTCGCTGTTAGCTGTGGCTTGTTTTATTTCAAACGTGTGCAGGCTTTTTACCAGCTTCCCATTCTTTGAAGTCAGTTATGTCTCTTTTTACTTTGCTTGTGCATTTGAGAACTAGAAGGGCAAACATTCAGCTGTGATTTTTCTGGAACCCATTTAATGGAGATTCTTTTCCTTTCATGAGAAAGACCAGGTGACTAGTTAATAGAGAAGTTTTATTTCAAAATTATTATATTTTCTTAATGTATTTCTATCAAATGGGAATATCTGTGTTTTCCCTGATAATTTAATACAAGTTATTGAGCGAGATAAAGAAGACAGTTACAGCTCCATATTCTTGCGCCCTGCTCAAAAGAAAAACTATGAATAACGTGTATGGGCCAGGCGCAGTGGGATTACAGGCATGCGCCACCGCGCCCGGCACATGGGATTTTTTTGTTGTTTACAGTTTGTTTCTGATATGTTTCCATTTCCTCTTAATTGCTTATATTTTATTTTCCCTCTTAATTCCTTTTTTTCTGTTTGTTTTGGTCTCTTGGTCTCTGTCTTTGATTTATCTGTTTGCAGGGGAGATACTGTGGCCTAAATGTAAAGTGAATAGTCAGGTTGTTCTGCTGTCCTTTTGGTATCTTCTTTTCAATGATACCAACTATGAGCTCACACGGAAACTGCTCAAAAGATACGATATTTTTAATTTCTCTAGGAGGAGAAAAGCACACTGGTGGTGGCAGGGAGTCTGGCAGTGATGCCTGGAAACACTACATGAGAAGGTCTACTTGGTAAGAAACGGCTTTGGGAAGATAGGTTTGGGCTTAAAGCCTTTGGGAATGTGCTTTTACACTCTCCTACTGTATGTGCTGTCTTTGTGCAGTGTCATTTGATTTGATTTTTCCAGCATGCCACAGCTGTCTCCTCCGAGTATCTATTTGGTACTATTTTTCTAGCTTTCTTATCTAGCTTCAGTTAGTGCCCAGCACCCAACAATGAAATGGTCTCATGCGTGGTTTCTGTATTTTTAGTAGAGATGGGGTTTCTCCATGTTGGCCAGGCTGGTCTGGAACTCCCGACCTCAGGTGATCCACCCGCCTCGGCCTCCCAGGGTGCTGAGATTACAGGCGTGAGCCACAGCACTCGGCTAATTGTTGTATTTTTAGTAGAGATGGGGTTTCACCATGTTGGCCAGGCTGTTGTCGAACTCCTGACCTCAGGTGATCTGCCTGCCTTGGCCTCTCAAAGTGCTGGGATTACAGGCGTGAGCCACCACGCTGGGCTGTTTCTTGCACTTTCGATGGCACACTTTTTTTTTTTTTTTTTTTTGAGATGGAGACTTGCTCTGTTACCCAGGCTGGAGTGCAGTGGCCTGATCTCAGCTCACTGCAGCCTCAGCCTCTGCCTCCCGGATTCCAGCGATTCTCCTGCCTCAGCCTCCCAACCAGCTGTGATTACAGGCATGTACCACCACGCCTGGCTAATTTTTGCATTTTTAGTGGAGACCAGGTTTCACCATGTTGGCCAGGCTGGTCTTGAACTCCTGACCTCAGGTGATCCATACCTGCAGTGGCTCATGCCTGTAATCCAAGCAGTTTGGGAGGCCGAGGCATGTGGATCATTTGAGGTCAGGAGTTCAAGACCAGCCTGGCCAACATGGTGAAACCCCATCTCTACTAAAAATACAAAAATTAGCTGGGCGTGATGGCGGGTGCTTAAAATCCCAGCAATCAGGAGGCTGAGGCAGGAGAATGGCTTGAGCCTGGGATGCAGAGGTTGCAGTGAGCCGAGATCATGCCATTGCACTCCAGTATGGGCGACAGAGTGAGACCCTGTCTCAAAACAAAATAAAACAAACCAAACAAACCAAAAAACCAACAAAAAACCATGTATGATATTTATCTTTCCAGATTTTTATGTTTCTTTCTTTTTTCTTTTAAATAAAACGAGACCAATACTAACATTGTCCTTTATCTTAAAGGTTTGTCTTAAAAAGTTATAACTTGGAGATCTTACCTTGTTAAAATATACAGATCTGCTACATTTTAAAAGTGGGCATGAAAATCTTCTGTTACGTATGTACTATCATTAATCCTGTTCATTTTTTCCCACTAGTACTATCAACTACAGTAAAGACCTTCCTCTGGCCCAAGGAATCAAGTTTCAGTAAAGGTGTTTTAGATGAACATGCCTTAAATTTGAAGTTTTCCGGCAATTGTTTTTGAAGAAGACAAAGAATATTAAAGTTTTCCCTGAATAAATGCATCATCATGACTGTGACAGTGACTAATCCCCCTATGACCCCAAGGCCCTGATTAAATCAAGAGACTCCTTTTTTAAAAATCAAAATAAAATTGTTACAACATAGTCATATTTACTAAAAGATGGGTTAGATGGATTTTTATGTCAACTAGTTGTATATGGTTTTTTAAAGTTAATGATTATTTTGTAATTAGAAAAAAGAGTACATACCAGGGTAGGAATTTGGGAAAATACAGAACAGAGGAGAAAACAGAAGTCTTTGCAGTAGATACAGGGTGTCTCCTGAGCAAGCAAAGGATTCGGTGGGGGAATATTGCTTGACATTACCCACCTATGGCATGCATTGGATGGCATGTGATTGAAAGGGAGATGCATTTGCTTATATGCTTGGACCATAGTTCAGTATTCATGTGGAATAACTTGCAGTGCTTAAAATGACAACAGGCATTCATCACAGTCGTGGCTCTTGCTTATGAAGGCTGTCAGCCTGGAAGAGATTTGTGGGGTAGACAAAGATTTTGTTCCTGTGTTGTAGTCTTTCACCTGCTGGAGGACTCTGAGGCCAAAACTGCCTGAGCAGAATTGTATACAAAGTGCGTCTGGAGGCTGGGTGAGGTGGCTTATGCCTATAATCCCAGCACTTTGAGAGGCTGAGGCAGGTGGATCACTAGAGGATAGGAGTTTGAGACCAGCCTGGCCGATATGGTGAAACGCCGTCTTTACCAAAAAATACAAAAATTAGCCTGGTGTGGTGGTGGGCGCCTGTAATCCCAGCTATTTGGGAGGCGGAGGCAGGAGAATTGTGTGAACCCAGGAGGCGGAGGTTGCAGTGAGCCTAGATTGCGCCACTGCACTCCAACCTGGACAACAGTGAGATCCTGTCTCCAAAAGAAAAAAAGTGCATCTGGATTTTTTTAATACAACCTTAGACCATTTTCTTTAGCTTTAGGTGTCTGCAGTTGCCCTTGGATCTGTTCTCAATCCTCAGTGTGTGTGGCAGCGTGTGGTCATAGAGAGCTGAGCAAAGTTCACTTTCTCTTTGCTGACAGTCTCACCTCTTCTCATTGGGAAGCTGCACAGGAGTCTTTGGGATGGTTCAGTCCAGAGGCCCCTGTTCTCCTTTCTTCCTGGCACTTTCTGATCCCCCTCTGCATGGCACCCCTCTACTCCTGCCAGGTTGGACTGGAACTGAGACCTTTGAACAAGATGACATTTGTAGACAACTTGATCCATCAGGATGTGGAGAGATTTGGATAAATGGCAAATAATTTGGGGTTAAATTATGGCCCAGAGAAGTAAGCAAATGAAAAACTAAACAATTGTAAATGTATCTGGGAAGCAAAGGTATTCATAATATGTCCCATGGCCAGCTGCGAGTAGTATTTAACTAGACATGCTGTTGTCAAAATTGAACATGAATCAAGCCAAATACTAATGATATAGCTATTGAGAGAAGGTTGGCAGGAAGAAATCATGGGTGAAGGTAGGTGGAAGTGCTAATCTTAGCTATAGATTTTAGGTAAAACTGATGCTGAAAGCTTTCTTTGAAACAATTTTATAATTTTTTTTCTACGTGTTTCTAGCACAAGGACTCAATTTTTTTGGTTATAATGTTCATTAAAACATGCCTTCAATTTGTTCCTCTTTGTACTTTTTTGCTGATTTAGCAGATATAAATCACTTGTTAGTATTTTTAACTACCCAAGTTAAAATGTACATTTGTGTTATTACTGGTCTTATATTTGAAGGTGCGAGGGGTCTTATGCTGCTCGTTACTGGTTATATTGAGCATTTCATAACTGCTACCTCCTAAATCCTGTGTTCCAACCGCCACTGCTGACAATGGCCAGCCTCCATTGTGGATGTGGGGAATTGTGTTAGCATGCTTGCTTCTGCCACGGCACTAAAGCCTAACTTGCTTAGGATCGTGCTGTACTTGGAGAGAGCATCCAGTCGCTGAGCCTAGCAGCCAGGCTCTTGTGACTCCCTGGGAAGTGGGTGAAGACCTAGCTCCTGGCTGCAGCACTGGGGAGGCAGGCCCTCCAGATGAAGACTTCTCACAGTGGAGGGGAGGCAGTTTTCTCCAAGGAAACTGAGTGCTATTACATACTCCGCTTCCCACTTTCTCTTTCAGGGTGGAAATCTGTTAAGCCTCCTCCCTCTCTCCTGCTCTGCAACCACAGAACACTTCTTTTTTTTGGGGGGGGGGTGTCTCAGTTTTGCCCACACTGGAGTGCAGCAGTACAACAGTGGCTCATTGCAGCCTCCAACTCCTGGGCTTAGTCTGTCCTTCCACCTCATGCTCTGCCGTAGCTGGGACTACAGGTGCATGCCACTGTGCCCAGCTAATGATTTTTTTGGTAAAGACTGGGTCGTACTACATTGCTCATGCTAGTCTTGAACTTGTGGCCTTCAAGCGATCTTCCCGCCTCAGCCTCTTGAGTTGTTGGGATTACAGGAGTGCACCACCATGCCCAGCTCTGTGGAAAAGTCTCTGTGGCATTCTGTCTCCTGAAAATGCTGAAGGGACTGAAAAGGGCTCAGTGCCCTTCTTCTCTTCCCTGGCACTTTCAGACCATTTTCCTGTTGCCTTCATTCTAACAAAGGTTGCAGATTGGAAAGCTGATTTGGAGTGTTTTTTAAGTGTTTTCAGTTTCAATATTTGTATGAAATTCCTGTGGTCTCCAACACACTCATTTATTTTTATTTTTATTATTATTTTTACACCCGGCTTGATTCACTTGCTTACCCTGAATCCCTTATTTAGGTCTCTGGAGACATATGCAATGGTGACCCATTTCTGCAATTTCTACCCTCTGTGCACTTACCTCCCCTTCCACATAACCACTCATGTTTCATTTTACTTGTGCTATTTGTTGGTCTTAACATTTTAAAAGAGGAGGTGTGAAGAGATTAGATGCAGATGGCTGTCATTAATCTTCAGTCCCAAAAACTGTACATGTTGATGTACCAGAGTTCTAGGTTTTTCATGTAATAAAATATATGATCTTTTATAGTTTTTCCAATTTAAGTTTTGAAAGTTAGGTTACAAATATATCTTTTTGCTTTTTCATTACTGTGAGGTGTATTTTTTTTTTTTTTTTTTTGAGAAGGAGTCTCGCTCTGTCACCCAGGCTGGAGTGCAGTGGCCAGATCTCAGCTCACTGCAAACTCCGCCTCCCGGGTTTACGCCATTCTCCTGCCTCAGCCTCCCGAGTAGCTGGGACTACAGGCGCCCGCCACCTCGCCCGGCTAGTTTTTTGTATTTTTTTAGTAGAGACGGGGTTTCACCGTGTTAGCCAGGATGGTCTCGATCTCCTGACCTCGTGATCCGCCGGTCTCGGCCTCCCAAAGTGCTGGGATTACAGGCTTGAGCCACCGCGCCCGGCCTGTGAGGTGTACTTTTAAAGATCAAAGTAATACTTGTATACACTTAAAAATTCAAATGGGGCCAGGTACAGTGGCTCATGCCTGTAATCCCAGCACTTTGGGAGGCTGAGACGGGCAGATTGCTTGAGCCCAGGAGTTCGAGGCCAGCCTGGGCAACATGGTGAAACCCTGTCTCTACAGAAAACACAAAAATTAGCCGAGTGCAGTGGCGATCACCTGCAGTCCCAACTATTCGTGAGGCTGAAGTGGGAGGATTGCTGGAGCCCAGGAGGTCAAGGCTGCAGTAAGCTGTGATCATGCCATTATACTTCAGCCTGGGCAACACAGTAAGACCCTGTCTTAAAAAAAAAATTCTAACGGGGCTAGAAGGCTTGTAATAAAAACTAGCAGCTCACTTTCCCACTCTACCCAACTCCTGATTCCATTCCACAACAACCACTTTTCTACTGTTGACTTTTCTAATTTTCTCTTATTTACCTATATATTTCTAGTTGTGCAGCCATCACCACTGTCTAGTTCCATCCAAAACATTGCCATCCCCCCAAAAATCTTGTACCTATTAAGCAGTCATTCCCCACTCCCCCCAACCCCCCAGGCCCCGGCCACCATTGATCTGCTTTCTGTCTCTATGAACTTGCCTATTCTGGATATTTCATATAAACAGAATCTCTTACTAATTTCCAAACAGTTGGATGATCTGTGTCACATGCCTATCATTAATATTTTCCAGTTACTTGGTGTCAGTTTCAGTTTTTGTTTTGCTTCCTTTTTTTTCCTGGCATTGACTCCCCAAGGGCCTTTTGTCCCCCTGCTCCCATGTGGCCGCTCTCTAGGGCAGCTGCACAGGTGTCATCCTTGGACTCCCTTTTGCTGCTCTTCTATGTTACAGTCTCTTGTTCACTGGATCCTATTTTTCTCTTTATTGCTTTATGCTCTTCTTTTGCTGGAGCCTATCCTGCAGAAGCTTCCTGCCAATAATTGTTTTGGAGGAAATTAAAAGAAAACCAAACCAAATCTCTCCTATCCAACGGGAAGAACTTTATCCCCATATTGATTGAATATAGGATTCGAGATTTAAAATGTTGGTGGCAGAGTTTGCTCTTTTTTTTTCTATTGGAAAGGTCTACAAATGTTTTGTTGACAGTTTTGTCTTTAATCCATTTGAATTTGGGGTACATGCTATGATTTGTCTACATTAATTTCCCTTTTAAAAATAAAAAGAATTCCTCAACCCCAATTAGACAATTGGGTTGTCCTTTTCACACTGATACCTCTTTCATGGTACACTGCATTCTTACGTATAACAGGATCTGTTTTTAGCTGTGTATCCTGATTCAGTAATTGGTATATGTGTGTGTGTATATAGATCAATAGAATGCCATTTCCACGTGTAGACTCAAGGGCAAACTTACTCCTTTTTCTATGACTACATCTGTCAGGTGTCCCCTCTGCCGTGGCTCTATAGGATTCTGTTAGATAGCGGTGGTCATTGCACAACTCTACAAATATACCAAATGCTACTCAATTGCTCATTTTAAAATGGTTAAAATGGTGAGTTTTATGTTGTATTTTACAATACGAGAAAAAAACATACAAAGCAAATTAAGCAATCAAAAGGGCAGTTACTAACTCCAGGGAAAATAACATTTAATTCTGTGATCTTTGAAATTTCTTCTATTTAAATTGTTTTAAGAGTCCTACATATATTATCTATGTGACCTGCAAAAAGTAACCTAATCTCTTTGAACTTCATTTTCTTGTTTGTAAGGTGAGTTGTATCAGTTTCGTTTCTTTGTTGCAAGCTGCAGAAACCAATTATGTCTTTAGCAAACACTGACTGTTTGGAAAGCCCAGATCCAATTTGCCTCTCCAGATCCACTCCCCGACATTCTCCTGCAGTGTGTCCTTCGGGGCTGATCTCTACGGTCCGCTTCATCTGGGCTTGCTTTATCCTCTGGCTTCTAATTGTGTTTGGCCAGTAGTAGAAAATCAGAGCGGGGGAAAAAAATGTAAGAGTATTAATTTTCCCACTCCGCCCCTGCCAGCCTGTGGTAGTTACTGTCTTTTTTTTTTGTTTAAGGAAAATGTATCCAAAACGTGTTTATTGGAATGGTTTCCCATTCATCCTGATTCAGGGTGCTTTTAGTGCTGCCTCCTCCTAAGGAACATTCTTCTGTAAGCTTTGCTTGTCCTTCCATAGGCTGATAGGACAGTGGAACAGTCAACACACACAACTTTGGGCGTGGCAAAAGAGCATGGTGACTTTATAGTATCCTGGTCATTTCACATCCATGAAGAAGGAATTGGTTTGTCACCAGGAGCTTCTCATGTTTTCTCTTCTGGAGAGGCATGAAGGAGATCCTTCTCTAGAGACATCGTGCCGAAAAGCTTACTCCTTTTTCTGTGTCTGCATCTCCTGTTGGATGGCCCCTCTGCTGTGGCTCTGTAGCTTCTGCTAACGTGACTCCCTTTTTTTAATCCTTTAGTCTGCAAGTGGAGATGCAATTCTGTTGACATTTCCTGAGTTTGTCTCCTTACCTCTAGGGGACCTAGTTAGGTAGCAGGTAAAAATCAACTTGAAACGCCACTGCTAGAATGAGTGAACTTCAGTTGTTTTTAGGGTTTTTGTTTCTCAAAATTAAAACTGCAGGAAAGGACCAGGCAATTCACCTAGCATGGATCATTTACCTTTAAGGTAATTTACCTGCCCCTTGGCAAGGGGAGAGCAAAACGCCTGGATTAATAGTCCTAATGCTGAAATCAGGGACAGATAATTCCCCCAAAATAAATTAGTTGTTACCATAGGTAAGAAACACAGATGCTGCTAAGCTTAAACAATATATTTCCACTGCATGAGGATGCTAATAATATCTGTCCCACACAATTATTAGGATTAAAGAGTAAAATTATAAAAGTTAACAGTGCCTGGAAGGTACACGGTAAGGGCTTAATAAATGTTGGTTACTGTTATGAAGATGTTTTCCACATTTGTTTTCAGCTTTTAATGTTTTAATTATTTTCCTAAATAAAATTTAGAAACATTTTCCAGGTTTTTAAAAAGTAAATTTCTTTGGGATTTTTATTGGACTCAAATCTATAAGTTAGGAAGAACTAATGTATAATACTCAGATCTTAAAAACATCAATGATATATATTTTGATCAAATTTTTATAGTTCCTAGCAAAATTCTGTAGTTTATTTCATGCAATGTCTTAACAAGTTTTAAGTTTATTCCTATATATTTTATGATTTTGGATTTTCTTCTTCTTCTTCTTCTTCTTTTTTTTTTTTCAGGGTCTGTTGCCCAGGCTGGAGTGCAGTGGTGCTACTTGAACTGACTGCAACTTCTGCCTCCTGGATTCAAGTGATTCTCATGCCTCAGCTTCCTGAGTAGCTGGGATTACAGGTGCACACCACCAAGCCTGGCTAATTTTTGTATTTCTAGTAGAGACGGCATTTTGCCATGTTGGCCAGGCTGGTTTTGAACTCCTGGCCTCAAGTGATCCTTCTGCCTTGGCCTCCCAAAGTGCTGAGATTATAGTTGTGAGCCACCACGCCCGGCTCAGTTGTTACGGTGAATGGGATTCCCCATCTTATGCAAAAATTATTGCAGAGACCATTTACTCCCCAAGGTAGATTAGTTTTGAAAATAGAAACATAGATCCAACAAGTACTCAATGTTTGCTATTTGCTTGTTGAGAATCCTTACAGCCTGGCAATTCCAGGGTTCTAGAAATCTGGCCCACATTCAGATACAAATTGTCTTTACAGTGTTGGCCTGTAGGTGTCACTGTTGGTCAAAGGAAACGTCTCAGTTTAGCAGGGAAGTGAGTTGTGTTGACTTTGTATCCAGGAGGTCACCATGGAAAAGTTTTTGCAGTCAACAGACAATGCCCCACATTTATGAGCTGCTTTACTTTCCAGCACCATTGGTAACTTGCCTTTCCTACTGCCTATAATTGCAGGTTTGTATCTTTTAAGTTAAAAATGTGACTGGACGTGATGGCTCATCCCTGTAACCCCAACATTTGGGGAGGCTGAGGACGGAGGGTTGCTTGAGCCCAGAAATTTGAGACCAGCCTAGGCAACATAGTGAGACCCTATCCTAACAAAACAAAACAAAACTTTTTTTTTTTTTTTTTAATTTTCCATCCATTTTTCTTTCCCTGCAGTGAGCATATGTGTGAGGTTATTCCATTTTGAACAACTCCGTGGGTCATTCGTTTTATTTACACTTACCTGATGCCTACTCTGTTCCAGGCACTTTTCAAAGTACTTGGCAAATATAAACCCATGGAATTCTCATAACCCTAGGAAATAGATATTATTATGACCTTCACTTTATTGATTTGGAAACTGAGGCACAGAGAGGTTGAATAACTTACCCCAAGTCACACTTGGGGCTGAGATTTGAATCCAAGTAGCCTGGCCTCAGAGTTAGTATTCTTATGAATGTCAATACTGCCCCTGAAACAGCAGAGCTCTTATTTGCTCGCCTTCCCTGCCTGACTCTCTTAATTGACTTTTCTTCTTTTTTGCAGTGTCTTTTATTATGACATAATCACTAACTTAAAGAAAAGTTGCAAGTACATAGAACTTTTCCCCCTAAATTATTTGAGAATGTTGTTGATATGATGCCCTGTTACTCCCAAATGCTTTAGTGTGTATTTCCCACAGACAAGGACATTTTCTTGCATATCTACAATACAACCATCAAAATCAGGAAATTAGGATTGATATGTGTATTAGTCTGTTCTCACACTGCTATAAAGAACTACTTGAGACTGGGTAATTTATAAGAAAAGAGGTTTAATTGACTCACAGTTCCACAGGCTGTGCAGGAGGTGTGGCTGGGGAGGCCTCGGGAAACTTATAATCATGGATGAAGGCGAAGGGAAGCAGGCATGGTCTTCACATGGCCGGAGCAGGAGGAAGAGAGTGAGGGGGGGAAGTGCTACGTACTTTTAAGCCACCAGATCTCTCGAGAACTCTATCACGAGACAGCACTATAGGGATGGTGCTAAACCATTAGAAACCACTTATGTGATCCAATCACCTTCCACCAGGCTCCACCTCCAACACTCGGGATCACAATTCAACGTAAGATTTAAGTGGAGACAGAGCCAACTCATATCAATGTGTTACTAATATCTGATCCTCAGATCCCGTTCAACTTTTGCCCCTTGTATGTTGTCCTATCTCTTTAGTCTCTTTTAGTCTTCTCATGACTTCCATGCTTTTGAAATTACAGGCCACTTATTTCATAGATCATCCCTCAAGTTGACGTTTCCTCATAATTAAATTCAGGTGTGCATCTTGAGCCATCCACTCATAGAAAAACACCGTATTCTCACCTGCATCCTATCAGGCAGTGTGCGATGTGATTTCTGTTTGCCCATACCAATGATGTTAACTTTGATTTCTTGATTAAGGTGGTGTCCGCCAGCGTTCTCCACTGTGAAGCATCTCTGTTACCCTTTGTAAATGAATAGGTCTTTGTGAAGGGAGATACTTTGAAACTATGTACATGTCCTGCTCTCCATCAAACTTTCCATTGATTCACTTATTTATATTTGTATGTACTTAAATTTTTCTATTTTATCCAATGAGTTATAACCCATTTATTACATTACTTATTTTGATGCTCGAAATAAATTTTTATATCCCTGATTTGGCCAGCAGGACTCCCTTCAAGCTGGCTTCACTGTCCTTTCAACATGTTTCTGTGCATCTCTGAACACTTCCTTTCTTTTTGGTACAAGATGTTCCAGGCTCAGTTTGTACTTTTCCTGCCCCAGCCCTGGAATCAGCCATTTCTTCAAGGAGCCCAGATCTTTTTTGGTAAAGCATCATGTTTATAAGCCAGAGTCTGGTGTAGGGATGCCTGTTGATGTGGGCATGTCACTGCTCCCAGGCTCTTGCAGCTGGCAGACATGTACATCTACATTTATTTCTAAATCTGTTTATATGGACAAGTGTGAGTTTACATGAAAACTTCCGAATCCTATCCAACACCACAGCGTTCCTTTTTAGTTTTTTTCCTTTCAGTATCTGCAACTTGTCTCTGATGAGAAACCTGCCTCACTACCCTTGATGCATTTTTTTGTAGATCACTCCCTGTGTATCACTTATCTCCCATCCCCCAAGGACACCCTCCTCACCTCTCTCCGGTTCTGATGGTGCTGGACTTGTCCTCACGTGAGTGCCCTCATCACCTAGTTCAGGCTCTTACACCCATGCACAGCTGTTCTACGTGGAGGCACCCTTCTCACCCATCTAATGGCTTCAGGACTGAATTGTCTGGGAAGAGAAGAGGTAGAGAAAGAAGAACGGATCTTTCCTTAAATGCAGAATTTTGAGTCAGAATCAAAATAGTACTTGACTGCCCCATGTGTGCTTGCTCTGGGGCAGGAAGGAGAGATGCCTGGACTTAAGCTGGAAGAGTGGAATAGGCGGGGTGGGCACAGGTCCCAGAGGTGGAGCACCTGCATTCCAGGCATAGCTCTGTTTCTAGGGGGCCAGTGATCTTAGAGAAGTAATTTGATCTCTTTGTGCCCCTGCTCTTCCAATAATGAATTGGACCAAATCTAAATCAAAGACTGGTGTCCCATGGCCAAAATTGGCCTAAGTGCTTATTTTGTTTGGGAGTCAACTTCCTTTTTTTTTTTTTTTTTTTTGAGACAGGGTCTCCCACTGTGCCCAGGCTGGAGTGCAGTGGTGTGATCATGGCTCACTGTACCCTTGACCACCTGGGCTCAAGCAATCCTCCTACCTCAGCCTCCCAAGTAGCTGATACTACAGGTGCGTGCCTCCATGCCTGGTGAATTTTTGTATTTTTTGTAGAGATACGGTTTTGCCGTGTTTCCTAGGCTGGTCTCAAAATCCTGAGCTCAAGCAATCCACCCACCTCAGCCTCCCAAAGTGCTGGGAGTGATACAGACAGAAGGCAGGGAGATACTGTGTAGAAGAGGGCGGTTCCCTGTCAAAGGCGCCGCCCTCAAGCTTGGAAACCCATGGCCCTAAATGGGAACAAGCATTCCTGTTTTTGTGCCCAAATGTTGCCTTTTGCCCCACCATGCCCCCTATCCTGTACTCATATAAACCCCAAACCTTAGGCTCCATGAGCAGAAGAGCAGAGGAGCAGAAGAGTGCAGCAGAGGAGAGAAGGGAAGGAACATCTGAACGTCCAGAGGAGTTTGGCTGAGGATGGTTGGAGAGGAGATTGGCTGCGGGTCTGCCTAACTCCAGGGGAAGATCATCTTCCCACTCCATCCCCTTGCCAGCTCCCCATCCATCCCACTGAGAGCCACCTCCATCTGGCAATAAAATCCTCCTCATTTGCCACCCTTCAATTTGTCCATGTGACCTGATTCTTCCTGGATGCTGGACAAGGACCCGGGTACCAAGAGGGCTCTAAGCTAGTTAACACTTAAACCATCTGTGATGGCAGAGCTAAAGAAGTATTGTAATATGCCCACTGGGGCTTCAGGAGTTGCAGACACCCACCCCTAGATGCTACTGTGGCGTTGGAGCCAAAAAACACTTGCCTCAGCTCCTGCATGCTCCCTCTCCTCTATGGGGTTTGAGTGCACAGTGGCTGAAGAGATGAGCCACACTCTGTCACACGTCTCTGAGGGGGGTCAGGGAACTCTCCCATTTAAGGATTATAGACGTAAGCCACTGCACCAGGCCAGGAGACAACTTTCAAAAAATCAAATTTAAATTTCTTTAGTTGGAGGCTATGCACTCCAATTAGCCCCAGGTGGGCGACAGCTCAGACCATCTTTCCTAACTTTATAAATTTCCCTCTCCAGGCTAAGTTACATTTCAAGCCTCTTCTAGCTCAAGGATTCAATGGCTTTCTCATTTAGGCACTGATGAATTAGGCACACCTCCAACTACCCCTTCTTGCCTAAGGACAGTCTTTCTACCTAGAAGAATGAAATAGTCTTAGACTTGCAGGCAGGGCCCTGGTATTATTTAGGACATTATTTTAGCAGCCCTAACAGAGACCTCAAAGAATAAAAAATAACCAAGGTAGTTTCTCACTGAGCCCAGGTACAAACATGAGTCCAGCTGACTCCATGGTGTCTAGGCGTTCAGTTCCTTCTGCGTTGCTGTTCTGCGTCAAGGATGGCTCACTGCCCTGTCCATGTGTCAGCTGGTCATTAGGGGTGGGTCAACCCTTCCATTTCAGGGTGGGGCCCAGAGGTAGCACACATCACTTCCACTCACTCCACATTGGCAACTTATCCACAGCAAATACAGCCAAAAGGGAGGTTGAGAAGCAAGTATTTACTCTTGGGAGCCACACACTCAGTCAAGAATTGGGTGTTCTATGATGCTGAAAGAGGACAGAATGGATACTGGGAGAAACTAGTGGCCTCTGCCACAGTACTTGTGAAAACACACCTCTCCATCCACTGTCTGGAATATCCTCTGTTGCATTCATTTTCATCTCCTTATGCTATCAGAGAGTTGCCAGTTAAGAATTCATTTAGGTTATGCCACCATTCCCTGGAGCTATCCATCCCTCATCCCTTAGTAAAAAACAGAAGTAATCAGCTCCCAAAGGCAGCCAGTCAGGGAAAATGTCAAAATTATTAGGAAGAGAGTAGGAGGTAGAAGAGGTAAATTTGGACAAACGGGACAGTTAGAGATAGGACTGGCAAAGATAGGAAACCCCATGGGGAGCCAGTAGGCAGGATGGAAAGAGTGGATGGAAAATATAGTGCTGATAAGGGAGCAGTGGAACAGGAGGCGATGGCAGTGCCGAGTGCAGGAGCCTCCTTCAGCATGGCCTCTTCTCCATTTGCTATGCTCTGGCTCAGCAGATTCTTAATCTATGGCACCAGGCCTGTCAGGAGACCTGCATTTAATTCCCAACTTTTTGCCAGGAAACACTGGGAAAGCCACAATTCTTTTTTTTTTTTTTTTTTTTGAGATGGAGTCTCGCTCTGTTGCCCAGGCTGGAGTGCAGTGGCATGATCTTGGCTCACTGCAACCTCTGCCTCCTGAGTGCAAGTGATTCTCCTGCCTCAGCCTCCTGAGTAGCTGGGATTACAGGCGTGTGCCACCATGCCCAGCTAATTTTTGTATTTTTAGTAGAGACGGGGTTTCACCATGTTGGATAGGCTGGTCTCGAACTCCTGACCTCAAGTGATCAAGCCCATCTCGGCCTCCCAAAGTGCTGGGATTACAGGTGTGAGCCACCGCACCCAGCCAGCTACATCTCTTCTAAGGCCTAGCATCTTCCTCTGTAAAATGACTGTAATGTTACCTACCACACTTCTCTTCCCCAAACAATAGTGAAGTACAAATGCACTATCAAATGTGAAAACTTTCTATGTACAATATAACAGATGGTATTGTGCCCAGAATTTATTCCTTTCGGTGGGTTCTTGGTCTCGCTGACTTCAAGAATGAAGCCGCAGACCTTTGCGGTGAGTGTTATAGTTCTTTAAGATGCTGCAGACTCAAAGAGTGAGCAGCAGCAAGATTTATTGTGAAAGTGAAAGAACAAAGCTTCCACAGCATGGAAGGGGACCGGAGTGGGTTGCTGCTGCTGGCTTAGGTGGCCAGGTTTTATTCCCTTATTTGGCCCCACCCATGTCCTGCTGATTGGTCCATTTTACAGAGCACTGATTGGTCCATTTTACAGAGGGCTGATTGGTCCATTTACAATCCTTTAGCTAGACACAGAGCACTGACTGGTGTGTTTACAATCCTCTAGCTAGACAAAAAAGTTCTCCAAGTCCCCACTCAACCCAGGAAGTCCAGCTGACTTCACCTCTCAGTGTTACTGATGGAGCGCTTAGAGCTCTCTGCTTTCTGTGTGGAGCTGGTCGAGGCCTGGACCATCCTTGGGGCACTCATTTAATTAAGCGAGGCTCAGAGGTCTGGACTAATGAGTCACCCTGATTCAAAGAGTATTTCTTCAGTAAATAGGGTCTAGGGGAAACCACATAGTCTGGGAGTTAGGTCCCCATTTGGCAGGTCCAGGGACTGAGCAAGTAGACACTTGCCTGGATGAGCAGAGAAAGGAGTTGAGGCTATGTCTTGAGTCTATAGGCTGGGCCACTGGAGGTATGGTAGGAGCTCTAGAGCTGCCTCTAATGACAGCAGAGTCTCGTCAAGAAAGTCCTAGTTCAGAACTTTTGAAAGGTACCAAATTCTTTTTCTGATTACCTTTCTGGCTTCTCTGGTTGAGCCCCTATGCACTGGACTGATATAGACAGATTAACAAAAGAAAACAATCAGAATTTTATTAGCGTGTGCATTGCAATTACATGTGGGAACACTCAGAGATGAATAAACTCAAAGGTTTGGTTGGAACATGGGCTTACAGCATTTTAGCAAAGGACGAATACATTTTTTTTTCTTTTTTTTGAGACAGTTTCACTCTTGTTGCCCAGGCTGGAGTGCAATGGTGCAATCTCAGCTCACCACAACCTCTGCCTCCCGGGTTCAAGTCATTCTCCTGCTTCAGCTTCCTGAGTTAGCTGGGACTACAGGTGCGTGCCACCTCGGCCAGCTAATTTTTGTTTTGTTGGTAGAGATGGGGTTTCATCATGTTGGCCAGGCTGGTCTCGAACTCCTGACCTCAGGTGATCTGCCTACCTCGGCCACCCAAAGTGCTGGGATTACAGGCGGGAGCCATCACACCTGGCCCCCGTACATGTTTTAGAGAAGTGACAAGACAAAGGAAAAGGACCTGAGTCTCTACAAGCAGCAAATTGTGGGAAGACAAATACGTGGGAAACCAACGGCAGATAAAGGCCTGTTAGAAAAGTTTACTTCACAGGTTCCTCTGGTGCTGTCTCTAGGCAGATAAGAATCTAAAGTTGTCCCCAGTGATTAACTTTTTTTCTTCCTGATAGAGAGGGGAGGAAGAAAATATTCATAAATTTATGTCTAAGATGGGGAATGCAGAGAGCTTTTCTTGTATATGTTTCTTCTCAGTTGACTTCAGCTCAAAATAATCCTTATGTCAAAGTGTCATATTTTGAGGTGGCATATTCTGCCAGCCTACAGACCCAAGAACTTTGGCTAGAACGGATTGGTCTTGGATTGCAGTGACTTGAACCACTGAACAAGGAAACCTCTTCTAGTTGAGTTTGAACTTCTGCCTGTTTTGAGCTGGTGGACTCAGATTGTTCACTGAGTATTTAAATTCTTTGTCTTTCACCTATGAAAATCTCCTGAATGAAATGAGATATTTGATCCTCTTTATTGGGTCACTGAACATGCTTCTAACATGAAAACATTCAGCTGTGAGCTAGAAAGGTGAACTGTGCTCACAATCTCAAACAGGGTCAGGGAGAGAAGATTTACTTGCTCTGTGCCCTGTGCCCTTTCTTGGGGCCTAGAGGACACATTGACTTATCTTTTCTGGGGATAGTATAAAGGAACATCAGCTTGCTCCTATTTTGCACTGGAGAAGCTTAGAGAATCAGATGCTAGTTTTCTACTACATCCTTCAGTATTAACAGCTTTAATTAAAAAAAGAAAAAAATAACAGCTGGGCACAGTGGCTCATGCTTGTAATCCCAACACTCTGGGAGGCTGAGGAGGGAGGCTCGCTTGAGGTCAGGAGTTGGAGACTAGCTTGGACAACATAGCAAGACCCTCTATCTACAAAAAGTAAACAAATTAGCCAGATGGGGTGGTGCATGCCTGTAGTCCCAGCTAGTTGGGAGGCTGAGGTGGGAGGGTACCTTGAGCTCAGGAACTCAAGGTTACAGTGAGCTATGATTGTGCCATTGCACTCCAGCCTGGGTGACAGAGTGAGATGCTATATCTGAAAATAAGTGAACAAATAGATAAAAATAAAAAAGGAAAAAAGTTTATCTTTGGCTGCATGTCAAAAAAGAAAATAAAAGGAGAAAGAATTAGCATGATTCATTGAAGATTTTTTTCCTTCCTTGAAGAAACAATTTGTTCCAACCTAAAAAATTATGCAAAATCATTGCAATGTTTCCCTGGTGTTTTAAATCCAGATTTCAGGTGCCTCAAAGAGAGTGATCAAGTGGTTTTAACCACCTGCAATGAAAAAAAAAAAAAAAAATTAAAAAAAAGAGGCCAGACACAGTGGCTTGTGCCTATAATCCCAGCACTTTGAGAGGCCAAGGTGGGCAGATCACCTGAGGTCAGGAGTTCTAGACCAGCTGGCCAACATAGTGAAACCCCGTCTCTACTAAAAATACAAAACAAAAATTAGCCGGGTGTGGTGGTGCACATCTGTAGTCCCTTCTACTCAGGAGGGCTGAGGCCTGAGAATCGCTGGAACCCGGGACATGGCAGTGAGCCGAGATCACACACTGCACTCCAGCCTGGGAAACAGAGTGAGACTCCATCTCAAAGGAAAAAAAAAAAAGGTAAATGAAAAGCATCAGACAGTTTTATATAGCTTCTAGACCATAGAACCTGCAGCAATAACTCAATGAGTTTTTATTCTCATGTTTGCCCTGTGCAAGGAGCAGACCAAGAGAAGGGGTTTGCTTGCCCTTGACTTTCTCTGCCATCAGCCCCAGCTGCCAAGTAAAGTAAATCACAAGTCATGTAGTATTTTCTGTGAATGCAGGTAAGCTTAGCAGCCCTGGCCTCATTCCCTTCCTTTTATTTTTTGACCTCTACATTTAACTATGACTTTTCTGGTAAACACATTGCCTCCTTTCCTCCTCGAGGGATTTCATTTTATTCTTGCTCACCGGAAGCACAGAACTACCCCAGCTGTGGCTAGTTTAGCCTTCCCAGGGCTCTCTCCACGGTGGCCTCCCAGAACTTCTAATCTACACAAGAAGGTTGCCCTACTGTTGACATTTTATAACCTGTGTGCCTCTGTGACTAAATGGCTGAAGTTATCACATCCGCTCAGTCCTGCATCTTTATAAAAAACCTGGGCAATGTGCCATCCTTTCTGTCCACCACCAAGATTTTTCTCTGTAAAATGCTTTCTTTAAAGTCTGTGCACAAAAGTGTAATTGTTCCCTCAGAGTTGCTAAAATGACTTGAAGGGCTTGAGTTTTTAGTAGCTTTCAGAAACAAAAGGAGCTTTCTAATTGGACAAGCTATTCCCTCCAGCAAAAGATCCTTGGCTGAACTTTGTTTACTATATTAAGCAGCATAGTGCAAGCTGCACTGTGGCTTATGGTTAAATAGTCACTACAGAAAATTCACTTCAGGGTTATTTCTGGTTTGTTATAACATGTATTTCTTTTTTCTTGTGTGTATTGCTTATTAACAGTAAGGAAGGTTACAGAAAGCTTTTTATGACTATCCTCACCCCAATGTCAAATGAACTTCTCCCTCTTTTTGTCCCCAACAGATGCAATGCACCCTGATTTTTTCATGTCTGTTTCACTCACTCAGTGGATGCTCTGTGAGGGCAGGACCTTGTCTAGTTTGTTCATGCTCTCTTGCTTTCCTGTGTTCATTGAGCAAGATGCCTGGCATATAGTGTGAAAGTAGTTGACATTTGTGAATACACAAATAAATGGATGAAGTTGTGGAGGTATTGGCTTCTTTTTATGTGTTTGGTAGAATTTGATTATGGCAGAGACTGCTATTTCCTACCCCACATTCATCCCCTCTCTTCTAGGCTGGGCACATAGCTGCTTGGAATAAAGTCAGCCTCTTCTGCCTCCTGACTGGAGGTATGGCCAGGTAAAAAAGTAGACAGGGTTCCTGAGGACTTCTAGGCACCACCAGACCAGCTCTAAATTGCCTACCTGTAGGCTCTTAACCTTTATCTTGTTCATTTTTTTTTTTAATCACTGGCAGCCAAATCTAGTCATAACAGGTATGTTGGTTTAACATTTGTGTCTGTGAAGACCAGGGAGAGATCGGGATAAAAAATCTAAATCCAAGCCTGGATACAATGGTCCATGCCTGTAATCACAGCATTTTGGGAGACTGAGGTGGGAGGATAGCTTGAGCCCAGGAGTTCAAGAGCAGCCTGGGTAACATAGTGAGATCCCATTTCTGTGAAAAACGAAAAAAAAATTTAGCTGGGCATGGTGGTGGTGTGTGTCTGTAGTCCCAGCTACTTGGGAGGTGAAGGCAGGAGGATCGCTTGGGCTCAGGTGGCCTAGGCTGCCGTGAGACATAGTCACGTCAACTGCACTCCACCCTGAGTGACAGATAGAGACGCTGTCTCAATCAATCAATCAACATAAATAAAAATAAGTAAAATGAAAATAAAAATCTAGATCTAGGTAGGATGACCATAGAAAACCATGCCAGTTTAGAGGTGTTTAGAATTAACTAAGCTTATATTCTTTGTTAATTTATTTCATATCTATTCACTTACAAATGTGGGGCATTTCCCCTTTTTATCTTCTTACTCACTGGTTTAGGAATAGTAATAATATTATTAGTACATTAAAATGTTGATATATTTGAATACATCATGCTAGGCTCAAAATACCTATGTAAGTGCAACTGGCAACAAAGCAGGAAGTTTGATACACCCACCTTGGTATTTTTTTCACTCTCAGACATAAGGGGAAGGCAACCAATTGTGATTTTTTAAAAAGTTTTTCTCCTATTATTTTTATGTCACAGAATTCAATTTCTATTTTGTCTTAAATAATTTTTAGACGATGTCTCATTCTGTCACCTAGGCTAGAGTGCAGTGGCATGATCTGGGCTCACTGCAACCTCTACCTCCTGGATTCAAGCAATTCTCCTGTCTCAGTCTCCCCAGTAGCTGGGATTACAGGTGCTGGCCACCATTCCCAGCTAATTTTTGTATTTTTAGTAGAGACAGGGTTTCACTCTGTTGGCCAGACTGGTCTTGAATTCCTTACCTAAAGTGATCCACCTGCCTCGGCCTGGGATTACAGGTGTAAGCCATTACAGTCGGCCAAATTTTTATTATTGCCTCGCTTAACTTAGCTCATATAAATACGAGCTTCCTTATTTGGAAGGAAAAACATTGGAGTGTTCCTTTATTTCTATAACTGGTGGTTTCCTGTATATACTCATTGTCTAAACTATGCTTTACTTACCTTCTTAGCAATAAAGGAACAAGGAAATTCTTTTTAAAAGGGGTGAAAACTGTGGGTGGCTGTGGCAATGTGAGCAGACAGTGGGGAGGTGGTGATCTATGAGCTAAGATAAACAGATTTGTGAACCTTGACTTTATGGGAAAATTATTTTTCTTCAATTTTAAGTGAGTCATACTTTTTTTTTCTTCTTATAGGACTTCTCATGAAGCACACAGTCATGAAGTTGGGAACTTATCAATCTAGTTGGAGCCATAGGACATTAAAATAATGCTTTCTCCTCAATGCCCCTGGACCTTGAACTAGTAGGAAGCAAAAAGCAGAGGTTTCCATTGAGTTGTGCTATTTGGGGAACCTCTATTGACTTGGACAATGGAGGTTCAGCTATCCATCAGCTATTTGCAGAGTCCAAATTTTTATGCTTCCCACTGAACCCCCAAGTCAAAAACACCATAAATTATGTCGTACCATATCAAATTGTCATTTTAAAAAAAGTTTAAAAATAATCAAATATTGCCAGTTTTATTTGGTTCAAGGTATAGGTGAGTTTTCAATTTTCATGATTTTTTGAAGAGTTAACTTCTTAAAATAGCTAGCATGAATATTACCAGTAACAAAATGTTAAATATGAGCAATAGTTGAAAATTGATATTTTAAAATAATTTATATCTAAAAACACTAAGGCTTGGAGAGTTTAGACTGTTTGCCCACATGCACACAGCTGGGAGCTGAAAGAGTCATAATGAGAACCTGAATCTGGCTGAACCTGAAACCCAGGCTGGAGTGCAGTTGTGTGATCATGGCTCACTGCAGCCTCGACCTCTCAGGCTCAAGTGATTCTCCTGCCTCAGCCTCCAGAGTAGCTGAGACAACTACAGGCCTGTGCCAACACACCCAGCTAATGTGTTTTTATTTTTTGTAGAGATGAGATCTCACTATGTTGCCCGGGCTGATCTCAAACTCCTGGGCTCAAGTGAGCCTCCTGCCTTGGCCACCCAAAGGGCTAGAAAATCTTATTTTCTTATCATGAAACAGGGCTTTTGAAAAAACTTGGAAAATATAGGTAGGCAAAAGAAAAGAAATTTGGAGAATAAGCAGGTATCATCTTTTGCCCTTAGTCTAGAGAAGGGGAAAGTCAATAAACAAGTAAATCAACAAACATATTGACCACAAATTGAGATATTTGAAACAAAATGCCATTAAAAAGAGAGAAGGCTTTTAGAATACAGAATAATGGGGTCAGGGAGGTGTGGGGGAATATCCTAACTTAGGGAGGTCAGCAAAGTCCTTGTTGAGGAGGTGACATTTCAGCTGAGATGAGAATGGAAGGAGTGATGCAAGGAGCTGAGTGTCCAGGCAAGGGTCAGTCAGGGCAGTGTAAAGGGTTAGAATGTACCGCCTCAAAATATGCTGCTTTGGCGTATTGATTATTTTCAGATGAAGGCAGTTGAGAAACAGCATATGCAGGAAGGGCTCTCTGCCCTCCCTCTTTCTACCTAAAAGCAGAGTATAAATTTCGCATAAGAAAAGTACCCTCCCTGTACCAGGAAGAAGAGTAGAACATTCTTATCATTGGAGATGGAGAGTTGACACTGAGATGAATCTATAAAAACATGTCTTACTAAAATAACTTTTATCTTCCATTCGTTTCTTTATATATTTTCTAGTCACTTTCTCACAATTCACTACCCCTAGCCCAAGACTTTTTTCCTTTATCTTGCCACATCTCTACAATGTATTGCCCTTTGTTAAAATGGTATATGAGCCCCTAGGTCTAATGGTCCTTTGGATTTTCACTTTTTTCTATGAGGCCTCCCATGTTATATAAAAATATTAATTAATATCAAATAAAATGTGTATACTTTTCCTCCTGTTAGTCTGTTTTTTGTCAGTTCAAGCTATCATCTCCAGACTCAGAACCTAAGGGGGTAGAGGAAAAGTCTTTCCTCTTCTACAGCAGGAAGGAGGTTGGCATATTTGATATTCTTTCCAGGAAGAGGAAAAAGAGGAGGAAGCCAGTGGGGCTGACTTGGAGTGAAACAGGGGATGTGAGTGTGTGCAGGATCCCTGCTGTTGTAGGACTTTCTCCTTAGTTCAGCTAACAACGGGGTTCTTGTCACACAACCATGACAGATTAGGCTCGTAAGCACTTTGAAGGTTTGAGAAAAATGGAATTTATTGGGCAAAAAGGGAAAAAACAAGAAACAGGGACTCTCAGCAAAGCAAAAGTCCTGCTAGCTGGCTTCCTGCCTCACAGATTGAATCCCAGGTTCCACCCTGGAACAGGAGAGGCCAGGTTCCTCCCACCTGCAAATGGCATGAACTTCCTGAGGCTCCACCCTTTCCTCCCAGTGTGCAGGCTGGTTGAAGGTTCTGCCAGGGGGCCCTTTTACTTGGCTGTCTCACTGCCACACACTTTTGTAGATTTTGGAAAAGAGTTGAAATTCTGTCTTATGAGGATGTTAATTGTTTATGTAATTAAAAAAAAATGGAGGACAGGCATGATGGCTCATGCCTATAATCCTAGCACTTTGGGAGGCTGAGCTGGGAGGATCACTTGAGCTCAGGAGTTCAAGAACAGCCTGGGAAACATAGTGAGACCTTGTCTGTACTATTATTTAAAAAAAAAAAAAATTTAAATGGAATAATTCTAGATACATGGTGATTTGTAACTTTTCTTAATTGCTGATACTTGTATATTGGGTACTTAATCTTTTTTTTTTTTGATAGGTCAAGTGTTCTTACCAGCTGACCCTATTATAAATAAGACTGTTAAATAAACAATAACTGGGTTGTATTTTGCTTTTTTTTGAGAGAGTCTCCCTCTGTTGCCCAGGCTGGCGTGCAATGGAGCAATTGCTGCTCACTGCAACTTCTGCCTACTGATTTCAAATGATTCTCCTGCCTCAACCTCCTGAGTAGCTGGGGTTATAGGCATGCACCACCACACCTGGCTAATTCTTTTTTAAAATATTTTTAGTAGAGGCCGGGTTTCACCATGTTGGCCAAGCTGGTCTCGAACTCCTGACCTCAGGTGATCTGCCTGCCTTGGCCTCCCAAAGTGCTGGGATTACAGGCTTGAGTCACCGCACCTGGTTCAACAGTAACTGTTTATTGCTAACTATTCTCTTACGGCCTTTGTAGGACAGAACTAGACTTTCTATTCATACTACATGATGTAAATTGGAAACAGAAAAATTGCCACTTCTCTATATATACATCTTTAAAAGCAGTTCCCCTGGGACTGAGTAAAAAAATGCCAGAAATGGGCATTTCCGTGGCAGGAAAAGATTCTTTCTTGTTACTGGCTTGTTTGCTGTTCTTTCTGAAGCCCTGGCAGAGGATAAAATCTAATTTGTACACAATGTTAATGTCATTAATTAAACTATGACACCTTAAGAATCACATTATGTACCTATCTCTTATTTTCTTCAGAATCTGACATAACTTAGCTCAGTATTTAGTCAGAATGATACTCTGGTTTCTCCAAGCACTGATGTTAATGTGCCTCTCTGCCCTGCAGCTGCTGGATGAGGGGGATTTGGGGAGATACTTTGTTTTCTGCCTCACTATATGCTCCTTTTGGTCACTATCACTGTTTTCAGTCGACAGTTTCTGAATGACCACAGGGAGTGTAGCACATCCCAGTGCTGAGACATGAGTTGCTTTTAGAGTTTTAACATTGAGAATCACAATATCCAGTCCTGCCAAGTCAAACTTCATAGGCTCAAGTGAAAAATTAATGTTTTGAGAGTCAAGTACAGCAGGAACGCTTTGGCATATTTTCAGTGGTGCCTGATGACAGGCTTACCCAAGACAGAGCAAACAAACAGAACAAGCCAGGGACCACTTTAGACATGATGGGTAATTTTCCATGGCTTATAGAGGTCTCAGAGAAATTCTTTTCAGATTTGCTTACTGAAAAGCTTCGCTCAATTAAGCATGAGCAGACACCTCTAGATTTTCACACACCCAATCTGAGGGAAAAACCACCTCAATCCCCACCCAGCTTGAATTCCCTGCTTGATGCATTTCGCCGTATACACCTAAGATCTGGGATATGACAGCCGGCTGTAGCTGCAGTCCCACGAGCCCAGAACATTCTATGATTGTGGTGTGTGTGTTGTTGGTGGTGGTGGTGGTGGTGGCCTTCTATCCACTGCAAAATTAGGCCAGTCTGACATTTAGAAGATCTGAGACTGTTACACTGGGCAGTTGGTTTTCTGAAATATAAAACAAGGAATCAATGGAATGCAAATAGGCCGGGCGCAGCGGCTCATGCCTGTAATCCCAGCACTTCGAGAGGCCGAGGCGGGCGGATCACCTGAAATCAGGAGTTTGAGACCAGCCTGGCCAACATGGTGAAATCTTTTCTATATGAAAAATACAAAAATTATCCGGTGGTGCATACCTGTAATCCCTGCTGCTCAGGAAGCTGACGCAGGAGAATTGCTTGATCCCAGGAGGCAGAGGTTGTAGTGAGCCGAGATGACTCCACACTGTCCTCTAGCCCTCCAGCCAGAGTGGCAGAAGGAGGAAAAAAAAAATACAAATAGATATTACCTTTAATAGATTTTCTTTAAATAAACGTAGTTGTCACATGTAGAGGGAGAATGACACGTGAAATGTATTTTACTTACACAAGTCTGATGCACAGAGAAAGGATGGAAAAACTGCCATATGCGAATCAGGATCTACGGAGCCTGCAAGTAAAAACAGGTGTTCTTGGGTGCAGCATTTGAATGAATGGATGGAAGTCAGGTCTTAGATTTTCTCCACAGAGTGGCTTCCAAAAGCATGGGAGATTTTATTTAATTGCACTAACTTCGAAACAATACTCACTGGCACAAGAGTAAAGTTGTCATAAAAAAAAAAATCCTTGGGGCCAGACGTGGTGGCTCATGCCTGTGATCCCAAGCACTTTGGGAGGCCGAGGCGGGCAGATCACCTGAGGTTGGGAGTTCGAGATTAGCCTGACCAACATGGAAGAACCCCATCTCTATTAAAAATACAAACTTAGCTGAGTGTGGTGGCACATACCTGTAATCCCAGATACTTGGGAGGCTGAGGCAGGAGAATCGCTTGAACCTGGGAGGTGGAGGTTGCGGTGGGCTGAGATCACGCCATTGCACTCTAGCCTGGGCAACGAGAATGAAATTCAGTCAAAAAAAAAAAAAATGCTTGGAGTTTTTACTGCCCTTTGGAATCTTAAACACTTTAATACATTTACTCTCAGGAGATTATTAAGCAATTGAAAGTTTGGACCCCTAAAACTGCTTTGTGCAAGGTTCAAATGATAACTGGTTTGAAATGGTCCCTGATATCTTTGGATCCAAGGCAATGGGTGCTAGTTGGGCAGGTCCTGGCTTGAGAGAATTAGATGAAGGTCACTGGGCTACTGGGGCTAACAGTGCCTATGCTGTCCTCAAGGGCTGGGGCCTGAGGCAAGTGGTAGAAGGACCTGGTCCAGCCTCTGAGGCCTATTGAAAGGTCCTGGGCAGCCTTGTGCAGAGCTTTTGTTCCTAGGAATTTCAATTTTTCTGTTCCCTCTCTGAAACGGAAATGTTTCTGTGGCTGTTTATCTTTAGGAAGCAAATTCATGGTGCTGGGATATGTTTCCCAGCCTAATAAGAAATGCCCCCAGTATTATTTACCTGGTTTCTCATTCTGATTTTGGCCTCCCTTGGTTCTAGATGGTGAAAATACATTTCAAGTATTATAAGATTTGAGGGACCTGATGAAATAGTGGAGTTTACTGATGTTGTGCTATTAAAAAGAAAAGAATAATCTCCATTATCCCACATTCTGAGCTCAGAAGTCAGTCTGGGCTGGGTGTGGTGACTCATGACTGTAATCCCAGTACTTTAGGAGGCTGGAGTGGGAGGATCACTTGACGCCAAGAGTTCAAGACCAGCTTGGGCAACATAGAGAAACTCCTGTCTCTACAAAAAATTGAAAAAAAAAAAAAAAAAATTAGCCAGGCCTAGTGACATGCACCTGTAGTCCCTGCTACTTGAGAGGCTGAGGTGGGAGGATTTCTCTTGAGAAGCTGAGGTGGGAGGACTTTGCTTGATCTGAGAAGTTCGAGGGTGCAGTGAGCTAGGATTGAGCCACTGCATTCCTGTCTGAGTGACAGAGAAAGACCTTGTCTCTTTAAATAAATAAATAAATCAATAAATAAATAGAGGTCAGTCTGGATATGTAATTTTTCCAGAGTGCTTTGTAGTTACTAGACTTGGAAATTGATCTCATTTTGGTCATCTGTAAACACATTTACAATCTGTAAACACATTACAGACTTCCTTTTCTTACACACCATATACCAAGTGTAGCACTTTGTTAAGGACACTTCTATGAACTTCAGTTTCTGAAGGTGCAGAAGATGTGGGTTTAACAGGACACAGCTTAGCATAGTGGTCTGAAGCAAGGCTTCTGGAACCAAAGGACCAAATCCTGGTTCTCTATTGACTAGCCCTCACTTTTGATAAGTTACTTTATTTCTTTGTGACTCAGTTCCACCACCTACAAAATGGGAGTGTGTGGTGGTCATTAGGATGTGCTTTGCAAACCTTTCGACTACAGGGAGTGTAATTGACTAAGGGCCCCAGCTGCTGTGCTCTAAATCTATCACTGTGTGGAAAAGCCTACCTGGCTGCTTCTGGCCAACTGAGTGCATCAGGGATACTAAAGCACACCCAATCCTGGGCCACACAGGGCTCCTTTAATTGCCACTTTGCCTTGTGGACTCCTTGATGGCTTTCCTAACAAAACCTTTATCTTGTCTCCACCCTACCTTCTCTCCCTGTCTCCTCACTGGGATCAGACTTGCATCATGGTCTGAGGGCTCTCCCAGCCTAGTCAACTCTTTCCCTATTTTCTGTCACTCAGGGATTTCTCCAAGGCAGAGTTGCCAGTTTAGAAACAGACAAGCATCAGGATGTCCAGTGAAATTTGAATTTCAGATAAACAACAAATAATTTTTTATTATAAATATATTTATACTTTCATTTTACTTATTTTCCATCTGGAAAAAAATTCAGACATCTTTATTCTCATCTAGGCATTTGCTTCCTGGAGGAACTGATCTAATAGTGCATGCTAATAATTTTACCTTCCCCATACGTGGAATTAAATGAGTAAAAGATATAAAGTAATTAGGGCTGGACTTGGCACTTAAAAAGTGCTCAACAAATTTTAGTTCCTATCAAAGACAGATGATGTGATCAGTACTGAATGGGCTCTCCTTGGGTTGTTGTGCCTTTCCCCTAGAGGGGAAGGAAAAAAATCTCTGTCTTCTATTCTCCTAGATTTAGTGTCTGGGGTCTTGCAAGTTGAACCAACAAAGGACAGATTAACAGGAGAGAAAGATTTATTTAATATGAATAATGGAGCCTCACAGAAATTAAATGAAAACCCCAAAGAGGTGACCAAAGACTCATAGAGCATTTTATTTTTTTTTATTTTTATTTATTTATTTTTATTTTTTTTTTGAGAAGGAGTCTCACTCTGTCACCCAGGCTGGAGTGCAGTGGCCAGATCTCAGCTCACTGCAAACTCCGCCTCCCGGGTTTACGCCATTCTCCTGCCTCAGCCTCCCGAGTAGCTGGGACTACAGGCGCCCGCCACCTCGCCCGGGTAGTTTTTTGTATTTTTTTAGTAGAGACGGGGTTTCACCGTGTTAGCCAGGATGGTCTCGATCTCCTGACCTCGTGATCCGCCCGCCTCGGCCTCCCAAAGTGCTGGGATTACAGGCTTGAGCCACCACGCCCGGCCTCATAGAGCATTTTAACAAAGGATGATAAATTTGTGGAGAAGTGGCAAAGGGTTTGGAGCTCCTAGGCACCATACCTTGTGGGAAGGTAAATATATGGGTAATGAAAGATAAGGGTTATTTCAGCAAGGTTTGTTTATGCAGATTCAAGCCAGTGCATCTCCAGTGATAAGAATTGTTTCTTTTTTCTGATATGAGAGAGGAGAGAAAAGTGCCATCACAAAGAGAAATTAATGCCCTGCTGTTAGGCAGTTGGGGAAAGCTAGACAGCTTTTTAGCAGTCTGTTACTTCTCGATTGCCTTCAGCTCAACACAATCCTTTGCCAAAGTGGCATAGGATATTTTGGGGTGGCATATTCTGATCCTGATCATTCCCAAAGGTATCAGTGGGACTGGTTGGCCTCCAGGCCTTGTGCCAGCTGCAGGGCAGCCCCCACATGGAGTGGTCTTGTGTTGGTGCTTGCAGGGTGGGTAGAAGTGAGAGTGACGCCTCAGGAAAGCAGCTCTGTTCTCTTTTCTGCTGTCTGAACGAACGCTGCTGGGCTCCCTGCCTGTCACTGTTTTTCCTCTGCATGGCAGCAGCTGTTTCTTACCTCTTCTGTTCTTTTTCTCTTATGATCTTGTTTCTCCTTTGCTTTAGTACCCTTCATACAAAGAATCAGACTTAGTCATCAGAAAACCAGAATGCTTTTTTGTGGCAAACCTCCAAAAGTTGTGTTTCTAGTCTTTCTGGCACTTCTCTTTTTAGTTGTTTGATTTACTTTTGTCTTACAAGTTCCTTTATCACCAATGATGTTTTCTTCTTTTTCCCTTGACTATCAGATTCTGCAGGAATCTGGTTGCTTGAGAATCCTGGAGGGTTGAAATCCTGATATTTGAGGTGATGTGAATAAATTGTATAGAAGTGGGTGGACACTAATGGAACAATGGAGGAATTTCATGGCTACCTGGGAGAATTAAAAATGTTAAGGTTTGGCCGGGCATGGTGGCTCACACCTGTAATCCCAGCACTTTGGGAGGCCCAGGTGGGCAGATCACCTAAGGTAGGGAGTTTGAGACTAGCATGACCAACATGGAGAAACCCTGTCTCTACTAAAAATGCAAAATTAGCCAGGTGTGGTGGTGCATGCCTGTAATCCCATCTACTCAAGAGGCTGAGGCAGGAGAATCGCTTGAACCCAGGAGGCGGAGGTTGTGGTGAGCTGAGATTGTGCCACTGCACTCCAGCCTGGGCAACAAGAGTGAACCTCTGTCTCAAAAAAAAAAAAAAAAAAGTTAAAGCTCAAAGCAAAATGCCTTTGGTGTTTGAAATAGATTCTGGAAGTTTGACTCTTATGTGTTAGGACCAGAGGCATATGAGAAATTCAATAGCAGTAATATATTATTAATTTACATTTTCCTAAAATCCAGAAAAACGGTTATTTCAAAATACCACATGGACATCAATTAATTTGTATAAGTTAACTTTGCAATGTTCCCACTTAATAGCAGCCTTACCTTGTCAACAGAGTCAAACACTGCAAAATAGTTTAGAAGATTTATTCTGAGCCAAATATGAGTGACCAATGGCCTGCAACACAGTCCCAAGAGACTCTGAGAACATGTGCCCAAGGTGGTTAGGCTGCAGCTTGCTTTTTTTTGTTTGTTTGTTTTTTGAGATGGAGTCTTACTCTACCGCTGAGGCTGGAGTGCAGTGGCATGATCTTGGCTTAATGCAAACTCCACCTCCCAGGTTTAAATGATTCTATCGCCTCAGCCTTCCAAGTAGCTGGGATTACAGGTGCTCACCACCATGCCTGGCTAATTTTTGTATTTTTAGTAGAGATAGGATCTGCCATGTTGGCCAGGCTGGTCTTGAACTCCTGACCTCAGGTGATCTGCCTGCCTTGACCTCCCAAAGTGCTGGGATTATAGGCATGAGCCATGATGCCTGGCCTACAGCTTGGTTTTATACATTTTAGAGAGACATAAAACATTGACCAATGCACATAGGATGTACATTGGTTCAGTCTGGAAAGGTGGGACAACTTGAAGTGGGGGCTTCTAGGTCATAGGTGGATTTAAAGATTTTCTGATTAAAGACCTGGAATCCATAGAAGGGAGTGTCTGAGTTGAGATAAAGGACTGTGAATACCAAGGTTCTTATTATGTAGATGAAGCTTCCAGGTAGCAGGCTTCAGAGAGAATACATTGTAGTTGTTTCTTTTCAGGTTTGAAAAGGCACCATACTCTTAGTTAATTTTGTCCTGGATTAGGAAAAAGACCTGGAAAGGGAAAAGGATTCTCTATTCTCTTCAGAAAGTAGATTTTCCCCATGAGACAGCTTTGCAGGACCATTTCAAAATATGTCAAAGAAATATATTTTGGGGTAAAATACTTTGATTTCTTTTTTTTTTTTTTTTTTTTTTGAGACGGAGTCTCGCTCTGTCGCCCAGGCTGGAGTCTGGAGTGCAGTGGCCGGATCTCAGCTCACTGCAAGCTCCGCCTCCCGGGTTCCCGCCATTCTCCTGCCTCAGCCTCCCGAGTAGCTGGGACTATAGGCGCCCGCCACCGCGCCCGGCTAGTTTTTTGTATTTTTTTAGTAGAGACGGGGTTTCACCGTATTAGCCAGGATGGTCTCGATCTCCTGACCTCGTGATCCGCCCGTCTCGGCCTCCCAAAGTGCTGGGATTACAGGCTTGAGCCACTGCGCCCGGCCAATACTTTGATTTCTTTCAGAGCCTATCTGTCATGTTGATATCTTATTGCTACAAAGACTGTTTTGTCAGTGTTAAGGTCTATTTTAATGTTAATATTGGTCAGCTGTGCCTGAATTCCAATGGGAGGAGGGCATAATGAGGCATGTTGGACAACTCACTCACGTCATGGCATGAACTATATTTTGAGTTTACTTTTATTTTTTATTTTTGAGATGGAGTCTTGCTCTTGTTGCCCAGGCTGGAGTGCAGTGGTGCAATCTCAGCTCACTGCAACCTCTGCCTCCTGGGTTCAAGTGATTCTCCTGCCTCAGCCTCCTGAGTAGCTGAGATTACAGGTACCTACCACAATACCCAGCTAATTTTTATATTTTTAGTAGAGACAGTGTTTCATCATGTTGGCCAGGCTGGTCTTGAACTCCTGACCTCAGGTGATCCACCTGCCTCGTCCTCCCAAAGTGCTGGTATTACAAGCAGGAGCCACCACGCTGGGCCCGGGTTTACTTTAGAATGCCCTTGGCAGGCCGGGCGCAGTGGCTCACTCCTGTAATCTCAGCACTTTGGGAGGCCGAGGTGGGTGGATCACAAGGTCAGGAGTTCAAGACCAGCCTGGCCAAGATGGAGAAACCCCGTCTCTACTAAAAACAGAAAAATTAGCCAGGCATCATGGTGGGCGCCTGTAATCCCAGCTACTCGGGAAGCTGATGCAGAGAATTGCTTGAACCCAGGAGGCAGAGGTTGCAGTGAGCTGAGACTGTACCACTGCACTCCAGCCTGGGTGACAGAGCAAGACTCCATCTCAAAAAAAAAAAAAAAAAAAAAAAAAGAATGCCCTTAACTGAGAGGAAGAGCTCATTCAGTTGGTTGGGGGTCTCGGAATATTTTTGTTTTACAACATGTTGTTTAACTTCTTCATACTGACGTGAGTTGTTAGTGGCAAAATTATAATCACAAATGCTGGTCTTACAACTAATTTCAATTTTAGATGTCATTAAAAGTCATAGAATCATAGAATAAAATCTGATTTTGAAAGGCTGCTGGGTCCAAAGCTTTGCCCTTACGCAAAGGCAAGTCATTCCAAACAAGATAAAAATCAATCTTATTTCAAAGTTCCCAGAGCAGGGTTTGCATAACCTAAGGCAAAATTTAAATTCTTGAGCTATGATATACTTAATAACAAGAAAAGCAAACTGAGTTATTTAAAGAATTGTTGTGTTAATGATGTCTATGTAACAGCTTGTTTGTGATGTTTGCTGGTTAATGGAATATAACATGTAATCTACAATTATTTTAATTTGGGAAGTCTTTGGAATTAACGTTTTCTTCTACTAGTTATAAGGTTCCTCAAAGCATTACACTGTATTTAGGACATTCATGAGGTATATAACAGGAAAGTGCCAGCATTTTGAATCAGAACACCTTGATTCAAGTGCGTTCCTCTACAATTTAGTCCTTTGGGAAAGTCATTTAGCTTTTTGGAGTTTAGCTTCTTCATCTGTCAAATGTTAATACAAATTTGTGCCTGAACTTTTTTTTTTGACCAGATTTTTCTGTGCTTTGAAGGTGGGATTGTATAAACAAGGCTTTGTAACAAGTTCTTGTTACCATTTGTATGAATAACGTAATGTTCATATAATTTATCAATCTTTGGAAGAAACTGCAGGTTTATCGTTAATTCCATTCAATCATGAGGTGCTCATCTCCAACACAAGTGATCCTTAACCAAGTAAGAAATCCCCCTAAAGAGGGAATGTGTATGTGTATCACATTCCTTGTAAGTGAAGTTCTGGCTCTCTTCCAGTGATGCTACCAGCAGCAGCTGCTCTGGGCACATAACCACACTGTTACTGCATCACTGAGTTCATTCTCTCATTCAATTCTCCCAACAAGCCTTGTGAGTCATTATTCTCATTGCAGGTGATGTGACTAATGCTTAAAAACTTAGGAAACTTTGTCAAACCTCACCATTTAGTAAGTCACAGAAAAAAAAAAAATGAATCCAGAGACTTGGGCTCCAGAATCTGTGCTCTCAAACTTGAAAAATTTGCCTTCCAGCTTACAAAAGTCACTGGGTTTGGGAGCATCATCTTCACTGGTATAGTTCTTCTTTCATGACTCCTGAAAATATCAAGAATATCAAGGTCCTTTGGCTTAGCCAGATCTGACCTAAAAATGCAAAATTCTTGTTTATTTCTTATTTTTTTTGGAAATTTTCATAAAATGTATGAGTCCAAGAAAATGCAAAATTCTTCTTGTTGTTCTAAAAGGTGAATGGCACAAATGTTTCATATTTCCACGAACTTTATCTAGTATTATAAAAAAGAAGAAACTGTTCCTCTATTCTCTTAAGTTTAGTGGCTGGGGCCTGTGAGTTAAACTGACAAAAGACAGATTAGCAGGAGAAAATGTGTGTCGATTTTATTGATGTTAATTTTACGTGCACAGAGGGCTTTATAGAAAAAAGTAAAAAGCTCAAATAAGTGGTTAGATGTGGGGGCTTATATATACCTATCTTAGTAGAGAAAAGGGAAGGGGAGAAAGGGCATTTGGGGAAAAACAAATGACTTTTTGGAAAGATAAGTGGGCCCTTGGGAGAATAGATGGGAGATACAATAGTCTTGTGACAATGTTCCAACCCTCTAATCATGCCTCTGTCTGGACTTCCTATCTCAGGAAAGATTAAAATTGCTCCCAGGGGAGGAGATTTGAGATTGAGTTCTTTCGAGATGCTTTTAGGGAGATCAGGAATTTCAGCAGCTCAAATGCTTTTAGCTCAAAATAGTTTTTATGCCAAAGTAGTATATTTTGGGATGGTATATCATGATTCCTGAGTTATGAAATATATGTATAGGTTTTGTCCATGGTACCTGGCTCCCAGCACCCAGAATCCTTGTAATTTCTTAAATGATTAGAGAAATAGGAGTATCTTTAATTAAAATATTTGGCCTTTTGTTCTTGGTTCTTGAAACAGCTCCAGAACACCTCCAGAGTGATAAGGGTCAAAGATGTTGTAGTGAATGCTTATAAGTCTATGTTGCCTCTGCATCCATTTTGAATGCAGTTTGGCTTTCTTGTGCCCAAGGCAGGGCTCAGTCACCTGTGATGCAGTTTCCAGTTATATATCATGTCCAAATGCCTCAAGCTGGTGGCCAGAGATAAGAACGTAGAGGCGTCTCTCCTGCCTAGCAGACTGGGCTCCCCATGATCCCTCCTCTTCCTTTAAAGGGATCATTCAGACATGTGTCTGTCAAGCTAAAGTAACCCACACCCTATGCCCTTATATACATTACTGGTTGCCACCACTTTATTTTCTCTTCTCTCTTCCTGTGTATTCTCCCTAAGGCTTTCTTCTGTGTGGCCTCCAGGAGTGGTATGTTCCTACCTGGGTCTGTAAGTACTAAAATCTCTTAGACTTTCACATTGTAATTATGTAATTGAAGCCCATAATCCAACCCTTGAAGGCCATCCATACAGGTGGATTCATTGATGATGCTTTTTGATCAGGGCTGGGGGTGGTAACTAGCAGCTAAGTTGATGGAGAAACTCAAAGACTTTCATTGAAAATGTCAGAGATGTCTGAACAAGAGCAACTCCACCTTGAATAGGAGCTGGGTAAAAAAAGGCTGAGACCTGCTGGGCTGCACCCCAGGAATTTAGGCATTCTTAGTCACAGGGTGAGATAGGAGGTCAGCACAAGGTACAGGTCACAAACACCTTGCTGATAAAACAGGTTGCGATAAAGAGGCTGACCAAAACCCACCAAAACCAAGAGATGAGGAAGGTGACCTTTGGTCGTCCTCACTGCTCATTATATGCTAAAAATAATGCATTAATGTGCTAAAAGACACTCCCACCAGTGCCATGACATTTTACAAATGCCATGGCAATGATAGGAAGTTACCCTATATGGTCTACAAGGGGAGGAACTCTCAATTCCAGGAATTGCCCACCCCTTTTCCTGAAAACTCATGAATAATTCACCCCTTATTTAGCATATAACCAAGAAATAAATATGCGTATACTTAGGCAGCCCATTTTACTGCTCTGCCTATGTAGTAGCCATTCTTTTATTCCTTTACTTTCTTAATAAACTTGCTTTCACTTTATGGACTTGCCCCAAATTCCTTCTTGTGTGAAGTCCAAGAACCCTCTCTTGGGGCTGGGATCAGGACCCCTTTCTAGTAACAAAAACAGACATGTTATTCATAGACATGTTATTCATAACAAGGCTGTTTTGGAAAAAACTTCAACAGTGTTTTCTTCTGCTGTCTCTCACACAACAACATCATCAACACAAAAGACTTCTGTGACCCTAAAAATATGTGGGGATTTCTCTGCACCAGCAAGTAAGCAATCAGTTTGGCAGCGGACACCAGCCTGGTGTCCTTCAATTCAATTCCAACACTGTCTACTAGGAGATAGCTTCAGACTGTTCACCCCTCAGACACCAGTCCCAAGTCTGAGCCTCTGGAACTTCTGACCAACTGGCTTCGAATTGGAGTTCCCTAGGCCCTTCTTTGTGTTCGATTAATTTGCTGGAGTGGCTCGCAGAACTCACGGAAACACGTATGCTTACTGGTTTATTATAAAGAATATTACAAAGAATACGGTGAAGAGATTCACAGGGTGAGGTATAGGGGAGGGGGTGTGAAGTGTTCATGCCCTCCCTGGGTGTGCCCCTGCCCCCATCCAGGAGCCTCCACGTGTTCAGCTATTCAGAAGCTCTCTGAACCCTGTCGTCTTGGGTTTTTATGGAGGCTTCATTACATAGGCATGATTGGTTAAAACATTGGCCATTGGTGATAAGCATGGCCTTCAGCTCCTCTCTTCCCCCTGGAGGTTGGGGATGTGGTTGAAAGTCTCGACCCTCTGATTATGCCTTTGTCTTTCCACTGACCAGCCCCATCCTGAAGCTGTCAGTCAACATTAGCATACAAAAAGACAGCACTTTGGAGATTCCAAAGACTTTAGGAGTTATAGGCCAGGAAAAAGGGATGAAGACCAAATATATATTTCATAATATCACAAAGCTCCTTTCAACTACTTCTGAGTTTATGGTTAATAAGGAGATTTGGGAAAGTTCCTAACCACAGTATGGGAGCCAGTTGCCAGGGGAACCAACCGTATGATTAGAGGGTTCCAACTCACAGCCCCAACCCCAACTCTGAGAAAGGGAGAGGGGCTGAAGGTTGAGAAGATCACCAATGGCCAATGATTCAATCAGTCATACCTACATAATGAAGCCTGCATGAAAATCTGGAAGGACCAGGTTTGAGGAACTTGCAAGTTGGTGAACAAGAATATATCCACATGCTTGGAGGGTGGCATGCCCCAACTCATGGGGACAGAAGCTCTGGCCCTTGGGATATTTCCAGACCTCATCCTATGTATCTCTTCATCTGGCTGTTCAATATGCTTTGTAATGAATGGGTAAATGTAAGCAAACTGTTTTCCTGAGTTCTGTGGGCTGCTCTAACAAAGTAATCAAACCTGATGAGGGAAGCATGGAAACCCTGATTTATAGCTGGTCAGTCAGAAGCACACATCACAACCTGGGATTTGTCATTGGCATCTGGAGTGGGGGGCAGTCTTGTGGAACTGAGGCCTCAACTTGTGGGATCTAATGCTATCTCCAGTTAGGCAAGAGTTGGAATTGAATTGAACTGAAATGAATTGAAGTGAATAAGAGGACATCAAGCTGGTATCTGCTGGAGACTCTGATATCAGAAGTGTTGTGTTGAGTAACTGAGAATAGGACAATACAGCTTGTTTTTTGCACTTTGCTTTTTCTCTATATATCTCTACCAATCCCCTTCAGCACATTTGAGAACTACCTACAAGTTACTTAGTAAGTGTGATATTTAGTTACTATCATTTGATGCAATCTATGAAGACAATCTTACTCCCTTTGCAGCTGGTAAGCAAATTCCCCGCAGGGAGAGCTGCTTCTTTCTGGGAGGCTATGCAGGGTAAAACCCTGTCAGGGATGAAGGTGGCCTCCAAGCTAGGGGGTGCTGACTGGCTGTAGGGGCTGCTACTTATGGTGCATGCTCAGGAAAGCTCAAATGGTGTGGGTAAGGACCTTGGCAAAGGGCAGACTCTGAGAGATCAGGGCGAGGAGGAGGAAGAGCAATGTGATAGGTGTGATAGCCCAAGGCTAGGGTGGAGCATGGTGAGTGCTCTCCCCAGGAATCGTCATATCACTAGTCAATTTATACATTCAGGAACCTGCACCACATCTTTTGGAAACTGATGAAGGTGGTGGTATTCAGGTCACCAGCCCCCTACAGACACAGAAGTGGCAACATGGGCACCAGGAGGATGTAAAAAGTGGGGGCGGTAAATGTTTTCTTTCTTTCTTTTTTTTTTTTTTTTTTGAGACAGGATCTCACTCTGTCACCCAGCCTGGAGTGCAGTGGTACGATCTTGGCTCATTGCGACCTCTGCGTCCCTGGTTCAAGCAATTCTCCTGCCTCAGCCTCCCAAGTAGCTGGGATTGCAGACATGTACCACCATGCCCAGCTAATTTTTGTATTTTTGGTAGAGATGGGTTTTCACCATGTTGGCCAGGCTGGTCTCGAACTTCTGGCCTCAAGTGATCTGCTCGCCTTGGCCTCCCAAAATGCTGAGATAATAGGTGTGAACCACTGTGTCCAGCTGATGCTTTCTTACTGAGCAAAAACTAAATACTAAAATATATATATAAAATATACAGATATATACATATATGTGTACACACACACACACACACACACACACACACACTAGGCCACATAGAATTCCTCAATAAATTCCAAAAGGAACAATATCATTATATCATCTATACTATGTTCTCTGACCATAATTGTCAATAAAATTAGAAATCAATAACAGAAAACATTCATTATGTATGGAGTATGAAGGTCCCTCAACAAATTAGAAATAGAACTACCATATTATCTATGAATCCCACTTCTGGGTATATATTCAAAAGAAATAAAATCAGTATGTTAAAAAGGCATATGTGCCCTCAGGTTTATTGCAGCACTATTCACAATGGCCAAGATATGGGACCAACCTGTGTCCATCAATGGATGAATGGATAAAGAAAATGTGGTACATATACATAGTGGAGTATTATTCAGCCTTCAAAAAGAAGGAAATTCTGTCATTTGGAACAACATGAATGAACTTGGAGGATTTTATGTTAAGTGAAATAAGTCAGACACAGAAAGACAAATACCACATTATCTCACTTATATATGCAGCCAAAAAAAGTCAAACTCATGGAAATAGAATAGAATGGTGGTGACCAGAGGCTGGGGATGGTGGGGATTGGGCAGATGATATGATTTGGCTCTTCATCCTTACTCAAATCTCATGTTGAATTGTAATCCCTAGTGTTGGAAGAGGGGCCTGGTGGGAGGTGATTAAATCATGGGGGTGGACATCCCCCTTGCTTTTCTCATGATAGTGAGTGAGTTCTCTTGAGATCTGATTGTTCAAAAGTGTGTAGCACTTCCCCTTTCTCTCTTTCTTTCCCGTTCTACCATGTGAAGATGTGCCTGCTTCCCCTTCACCCTTCTCACCTGACTGTAAGTTTCCTGAGACTTCCCCAGCCATGCTTCCTGTACAGCCTGTGGAAGTGTGAGTCAATTAAACCTCCTTTCTCAAAAATTATGCAGTCTCAGGTAGTTCCTTACAGCAATGTGAGAATGGATTAATATAGGAGACGTTGGCCAAAGGGCACAAAATTTCAATTACACAAAAGCAGTAAATTCAAGAGATTTATTGTACATCATAGTGACTATAGTTATTAACAATATATTGTATATTTGAAAATCACTAAGAGAGTAGACTTGAAGTGTTCTCACAAAGAAATAAGTCACTGAGGTGATGCATCTGCTAATTTGCTTGATTTAGCTGTTCCACAATGTATACATATTTCAAAACATAATGTATACCCTAAATATATATTTGCAGTTGTCAATTAAAAAATAAAGATTGAAGGAAATCAATGACAGAAGAATAGCTTAAACATCTTATATGTTGGAAATCAAATAATGTTACTAAAGAAATTTTGGGCAGAGTGTAGTGGCTCACGCCTGTAATCCCAGCACTTTGGGAGACTGAGGTGGGTGGATTGCTTGAGACTAGGAGTTTGAGACCAGCCTGGATTACATGGAGAAACCTCATCTCTAGAAAAAACAAGAAAGCCCCAAAACATAAAAATTAGCCAGGTGTGGTGGTGCATACCTGTAGTCCCAGCTACTTGGGAGGCTGAGGTGGAGGATGCATTGAGTTTGGGAGGTTGAGGCTGTAGTCAGTCATGATTGCACCACTGCACTCCAGCCTGGGCAACAGAATGAGACTCGGTCTCAAAACAACAACAACAAAAGAAATCTTGGAATTAAAAATAAATCATAAAAAATTTTAAAATAGTTTGAAGTGAATTGGAGGTGAGGCAGTCCCAGATGTGGACCCTCATGGACTGAAGTCAGGTTGACCGAAATCTCTGAGACACAGAAAGGCCACAGCTGTCAGGAGTGTCTGTGCACTAGAATTAATGGGTTGCTAGATAATCCTGAGGCTACGCTGTCAGAATTTTACTGCCAATAATGTTGCAAAGTTCTTATTGAGCAAGTGTGTATCTAGATGCTTGGAATTCCCACACTTTTCTTGAAGGATGTGTTGTTTGTGAATTATCGCTTGGGTGACCATATGTACTAGATTGCCTGCGACAGTTTCGGTTCACGTCGGCTGTCCTGACAAAATTATTAAGGGCACCACTTTTTTCACAAGTGTCCTGGTATGAGTGATACATTATGTCATCACCCTAATCATCAGTTTTAACTTAAGTTGGCCATGATCTTAAAGGGTTGATATTTTTGCATTAAATAATGTGTTTGTAAATTATCATCACAGTATTCTTTTGGTCATTGTTTTGTTCTTGTATAATTACTGCATTACTACCATTTTGATTGATTTGTTCCTCTCCTCTAATTCATTGTTATCATGCTTTTTGTCCCATGGGAAAGTTAGAATGGATGAGATGGGCAAGCTGTAGGGGACGTTGTGTCCCCAAGTGGAGCACATTCAAAAGAGTTTGTGAGTCACATTTCTTTGAGGTCTGCTTCCTGCTGTGAAGCTGACTTCCTGTTTCAGTACATTCTCATTTCTCACCCAGAAGAAAACACATTTCAGGACACTTAACATTTAAATTCTATCAAGAAATTTATTTTCTTTGATGTGGATGCAGCCAATTTAAATTTCATCACAGGTGCAGAAGAACCAGAAGCAATAGAAAGAGGAGCAAATTGATCATCATCTAGTGCCTGCGAGCTGGATTTGGGTCACCTGGGTGCCTCCCTGTTTCGAGAGCCAACAACGTGGTGGTTTCAAGGACCTCTGCCTCTGGTTTGGGACCACAAATATTTCCTAATCTCTAGAAATGCTCTCAGTTTATGATCTGCTTTAGACATGCACTACTAAGTTTATATCAAAGGACATTCTGGTTTGAAATGTGCTCTGGTATCCGTCAATGAACATTTTTCTTCATGCTCAGTAGCAATGATGGTTGAAAACTGTTCTTGCCATTAATAAATCTGGAATAGGGGCCAGGTGCGGTGGCTCACGCCTGTAATCCCAACACTTTGGGAGGCTGAGCCAGGCGGATTACTTGAGGTCAGGAGTTTCAGACCAGCGTGGCCAACATGGTGAAACCCTGTCTCTGCTAAAAATACAAAAATTAGCTGGGTATGGTGGCAGGCGCCTGTAATCCCAGCTACTCAGGAGGCTAAGGCAGGAGAATTGCTTGAACCCGGGAGGCAGAGGTTGCAGTGAGCCAAGAACACACACCTGCACTCCAGCCTGGGCGGCACAGCAAGACTCCGTCTCAAAACATAAATAAGTAAGTAAGTAAATAAATAAATCTGGAATAGGCCTAACCAGCATATTTTGCAACCATAAAGACAGTCCTAGGTTATGTCCCCAGGGCCAAAAAGAAATCTGGGGTGGCATAAAGGAATTCAAAACGAGCGGAAAATAATGTGAGTTGCTTCTTCCTATTTCCTTTTCTGCTTGGGTCTCACAAAATTCACAGCATGTCTGCTGTGTGGTTTTTGTTCTTTAAGGTTCCTGCAGGGTAAAGGACAACCTATGGGCAAGATGCATGGAGGCCGGGCGCGGTGGCTCCCGCCTGTCATCCCAGCACTTTGGGAGGCCGAGGCAGGCAGGTCACATGAGACTAGGAGTTCTAGACCAGCCGGGCCAACATGATGAAACCCCATCTCTACTAAAAATACAGAAGTTAGCCAGGCATGGTGGTGCATGTCTGTCATCTCAGCTACTCGGGAGGCTGAGGCAGGAGAATTGCTTGAACCCGGGAGGTGGAGGTTGCAGTGAGCCGAGATCGCCCACTGCGCTCCAGCCTGGGAGACAGAGCAAGACTCCATCTCAAAAAATAAAAAAAAAATAAAAAAAAAAGATGGATGGAACATGTATGGCGTTTTAGGGTACATATGTTGATATACTACTTTGCTAGAGGGTAGACTTATAGCGGTCTGGAATGTTTAGAAACATGGTTAGAAACTGGAGGTTACTGGAAAACATCTTTGAACTCGGGAAATTAGTGCTATGAAGCACAGTACCTAAAAGCCACCAACTGTCCTCCTAGGAAAGACCTTTCGGTCATTTTCTCATAACACCTTGATATGGTCTTGGTGTGTGTCCCCTCCAAATCTCATGTTGAAGTGTGATCCCAGGTGCTGGAAGTGGGGCCCCAGGTCCTGGAAGTGGGGCCTCCTGGGAGGTGTTTAGTCATCGAGGTGGATCCTCATGAATGGCTTGGTGTTATCCTCTTGGTAATGAGTGAATTCTCGCTCTGGGTTCATGTGAGATGTGGTTGTTTAAAAGTGTGTGGCACCTCCCCCACCTCCTCTTGCTCCCTGTCTCACCATGCACTGCTTCCCCCTTCACCTTCAGTCATGATTATAAGCTCCCTGAGGCCCTCCCCAGAAGCAGATGCTGGTATCACACTTCCTGTACAGCCTGCAGAACTGTGAATCCACTAAACCTCTTTTCTTTATAAATTACCCAGTCTCAGGTATTCATTTATAGCAACACAAAAAATGGACTAATACGCACCTAGACTTGAATTTTGCTCATAAGTTTCCCTTACCCTTTTAAAGGGCCTAACAGTTTATAACCAGGGGCTAGTGAACCAGTTTGAATTCAACCATTTTACTTTCTTCTGATGTACACTCTCCTAAATGGGTGGTACTACAACCCCAAACCCACCACTAGAGATTTTAATTCAGGAAATCTGATAGCGGGGGTCTAAGGATCAGTTTCAACAAACATCCACCTCCCTCGGATTCTGTGGTGGGCGTTTCTTGAACCACACTGTTGTGGCGGGAAGGCCACGTCCTATGAAACAGCTGGGGAAGCACAGGGTACCAACTGGAAGAGCCCAAGCTGGGATCCTCCTCAGGCTGAATCCACGGTCTCGGATTTGTGAGATTCAGAGTGAGGGGCAGATCTGTTGCAGCAGGCCTGTATTTTCTCCACGGCCAGAGCAAGTCAGGTGAGCAGTGCACCTGTGACAGCTGGAAAGGCAGGTGAAACTTGCATACCTAGGAAAATGAGCACTTTTACCTTCAAGTGTTTCATCTTTGGAAAGGTTTATGATGGCTGCTTAAATTAGGGTTTCTTTGGATTATTGCAGTGTCCAGGTATTGTTGGGTGCTGTATTCATTATTGGTGCCAAATACCACGAAATAAATAATAAACATGATATACAAATGTTTATGCGATTCTAAATATTTAATAAAAACCAAATTCATGGGAGGAAAAAACTAAGTCCCATGCTTTTTCATTTCCTCAAACTAGAGTCTAAATAGCATGTGTATGTAGGAGGATAAACATCCGCGTGACACACTTCCAGGTTGAAAGGAAGCAGAATGGCCTAAAGTCAGTCCCCATTGTTCTATCCTGGCTGCTTGGCCTCTGGAAAATTACTTAATTTTGCTGTTTCAGGTACTGTTTGTGAAGCTGGAAGCAGGGGATGGGAGTGACATATTTTGTCCTTTATAAACTTCATGAGCTGATTTATTACCATTTACCCAAATGACAGGATGTCTTTCAAATGTACAAAGCATGAAGGTATTCAAACAAAAGGCTATAAAAATATTGATTTAGAAATGGTCGAACCTCCTATGTTTCCAGGAAGACCATGTGCCTTGTTCTACACATTCACTTGAGTAGCAGGTGTGGTCATGTGGAAATATTTACCTGGAGGAGAACCAAGTAGAAAGTTGACACTTTTCACACAAATCTACCTAAGCCATTGTACTTACTTATATTGGAGAAAATGCAGCTCCAGCGTTCTAGGTGCCATAATCAGAATATGGTTTTATGCTTTAAGTGTTTTATGGTTATCCTCATTTCATATTCATCACTACTTCCTCAGACAAAATTTAGCAAACTTTAATCTTTATTAAGGTTTTGTATAAAAATGGAGGCCAGGTACGGTGGCTCATGCCTGTAATCCCAACACTTTGGGAGGCTGAGGCAGGAGGATGGCTTGAGCCCAGGAGTTCAAGAATAGCCTGGGCAAAATAGTGAGATCCTGTCTCTACCAAACAAAACCAAAACCCAAAATTCGCTGGGCATGGTAGCATGGACTTGTAGTCCCAGCTATTCAGGAGGCTGCGGTGGAAGGATCTCTTGGGCCTGGGAGGGGGAGTCTGCAGTGAGCCAAAACTGAGCCACTGCACTCAGGCCTGGCTGACAGAGTGAGACTCTGTCTCAAATAAATGAATAATAAAAAAATAATGGGGCAGGGCATTGTGGCTCACACCTGTAATCCCAGCACTTTGGGAGGCCAAGGTGGGAGGATTACTTGAGGTCAGTAGTTCAAGACCAGTTTGGCCAACATGGTGAAACTCCATCGCTACTAAAAATAAAAAATTAGCCAGGCATAGTGGTACATGCCTGTAGGCCCAGCTACTTGGGAGGCTGAGGCAGGGGAATTGCTTGAACCCGGGAGGCAGAGGTTGCAGTGAGCAGAGATCACATCATTGCACTCCAGCCTAGGCAACAAGAGTAAAACTCCATCTTAAAAAAAAAAAAAAAAAAAAAAAAAGGAAGATTCTAGTTCCGAGTGAATCCAGCCATTTTCTTTCCTTCCCTGGCTACATCATGGGAGAATATATTTCCAAGATCCTTTTTTTTGAGACTGCAACTTGATGTAGAGTTTGAATTCCCACCTAATTTAATACTTTGCCCCTCAAAAGGAGAAATTACCCAATTGTTCAAGGCTTTGTAATTGCTCCAAATGACCACCAAATTCATCTCATTTTGGAGACCTGCTTTCATGTCATTTGTTCTTTGAAAGTAAGATTATTCTAGACATTGAAAACACAAGGAAAAAGATAAGTAACGTGAGGGAGCTCAAGCTCCTCCAAACGTCCATATATATCATTTTCTTATAAAACTTAAAGATCAATGTAGTCACAAGCCTACGAGACAGACCTACCTTGGGCTTAATTTGTTGCAGTGTTAGAGAAAATAGTGTTAGGGGAAAGCATCAATATCCTACACTACACACTGATTATACAAAAGGGTATAAAATACAATTGATAGTATCTTTTAAGGTTTCCCAGGAGTTAAAAAACAATGACAGCAAAAGGATATGTATGCCGACCCAAAGCTTATTCACTTCTTTTACCAAGACTGCCAAAAGGATTCTTTTCCTGGGGAGTCATTTGAGCCAGGATGGAGACTGATTTATTGGATTTGGCACACTAGGTCACTGGTGGACCAGGAGAGGCAGGTAGGAAGGTAGGAATCATCTTGTGTTTCACTGCTGAATGAATCTCTTTTCCTCCCTGTTATTTTTTTTCTCTAGGGTGACTTTAGGATTTATATAACATTTTATTTGGTTCAGCAGCCACTTGGCTTTGATTGTGTAATCAGTACTCTGCCTTTAATTTCCTTCTGTCAGTAAACTACTTCTCTGGAACAACTGCCTGGCAAACAAATTGGGTCACAATATGTTTGTCTGTAAAGCTGACAGCACATCACATCCTCCATGCAACGTTACCCCAATCAACTGTGTCAGAGCCCTGGCATTATCACGTGACTGTTGTTCTTTTCAGTTTAGCAAGAAATGACTTAATTTTCTATAGATGAGCTTAACCCTTGAATGGGAATTTGTCAGTCTTAAAAATGAAAGAATGTGCAGTGGAGGAAATGCAGATTTCTCATTCACCACTGTCCTCTCCTGAAGTAGTCAGCATAACCATTTAACACCAAGCAATCCAGGAAATATTTTCACACTCTCCAGACTGCTGACTAGCTCTGATGACTTCCTAACTGAGCAGTCGCTAAATAAATAACTTTTTTTTTTTTTTTTTTTAAAGTCAGGAAACAACAGGTGCTGGAGAGGATGTGGAGAAATAGGAATACTTTTACACTGTTGGTGGGATTGTAAACTAGTTCAACCATTATGGAAAGCAGTATGGCAATTCCTCAAGGATCTAGAACTAGATGTACCATATGACCCAGCCATCCCACTACTGGGTATATACCCAAAGGATTATAAATCATGCTGCTCTAAAGACACATGCACACGTATGTTTATTGTGGCACTATTCACAATAGCAAAGACTTGGAATCAACCCAAATGTCCATCTGTGACAGACTGGATTAAGAAAATGTGGCACATATACACCATGGAATATTATGCAGCCATAAAAAAGGATGAGTTTGCATCCTTTGTAGGGACATGGATGCAGCTGGAAACCATCATTCTTAGCAAACTATCACAAGAACAGAAAACCAAACACTCGGGAAGGGGAACATCACACATCGGGGCCTATCATGGGGAGGGGGGAGGGGGGAGGGATTGCATTGGGAGTTATACCTGATATAAATGATGAATTGATGGGTGCTGACGAGTTGATGGGTGCAGCACACCAACATGGCACAAGTATACATATGTAACAAACCTGCACGTTATGCACATGTACCCTAGAACTTAAAGTATAATAAAAAATAAAAATTAAAAAAAACCCTCACACACATACACACACACACACAAATAATAATTTTTTGTTTGATTTCTTTTCTTTTCTTCTTCTTTTTTTTTTTTTATTATACTTTAAGTTCTAGGGTACATGTGCACAACTTGCAGGTTTGTTACATATGTATGCATGTGCCATGTTGGTGTGCTGCACCCATTAACCCGTCATTTACATTAGGTATATCTCCTAATGCTATGCCTCCCACCCCCCTCTCCCCACAATAGCACCCGGTGTGTGATGATCCCCTTCCTGTGTCCAAGTGTTCTCTTTGTTCAATTGCCACCTATGAGTGAGAACATGCAGTATTTGGTTTTCTGTTCTTGTGATAGTTTGCTGAGAATGATGGTTTCCAGCTGCATCCATGTCCCTACAAAGGACACGAACTCATCTTTTTTTATGGCTGCATAGTATTCCATGGTGTATATGTGCCACATTTTCTTAATCCAGTCTGTCACTGATGGACATTTGGGTTGATTCCAAGTCTTTGCTATTGTGAATAGTGCCACAATAAACATACGTGTGCATGTGTCTTTATAGCAGCATGACTTATAATCCTTTGGGTATATCCCCAGCAATGGGATGGCTGGGTCAAATGGTATTTCTAGTTCTAGATCCTTGAGGAATTGCCACACTGTTTTCTGCAATGGTTGAACTAGTTTACAGTCCCACCAACAGGTAAAAGTGTTCCTATTTCTCCATATCCTCTCCAGCACCTGTTGTTTCCTGATTTTTTAATGATTGCCATTCTAACTGGTGTGAGATGGCATCTCATTGTAGTTTTGATTGCATTTCTCTGATGGCGAGTGATGATGAGCATTTTTTCATGTGTCTGTTGGCTGTATGAATGTCTTCTTTTGAGAAGTGTCTGTTCATATCCTTTGCCCACTTTTTGATGGGGTTGTTTGTTTATTTCTTGTAAATTTGTTTGAGTTCTTTGTAGGTTCTGGATATTAGCCCTTTGTCAGATGAGTAGATTACAAAAATTTTCTCCCATTCTGTAGGTTGCCTGTTCACTCTGATGGTAGTTTCTTTTGCTGTGCAGAAGCTCTTTAGTTTAATTAGATCCCATTTGTCAATTTTTGCTTTTGTTGCCATTGCTTTTGGTATTTTAGACATGAAGTCCTTGCCCATGCCTAGGTCCTGAATGGTATTACCTAGGTTTTCTTCTAGGGTTTTTATGGTTTTAGGTCTAACATTTAAGTCTCTAATCCATCTTAAATTAATTTTCGTATAAGGAGTAAGGAAAGGATCCAGTTTCAGCTTTCTACTTATGGCTAGCCAATTTTCCCAGCACCATTTATTAAATAGGGAATCCTTTCCCCATTTCTTGTTTCTCTCAGGTTTGTCAAAGATCAGATGGCTGTAGATGTGTGGTATTATTTCTGAGGACTCTGTTCTGTTCCATTGGTCTATAGCTCTGTTTTGGTACCAGTACCATGCTGTTTTGGTTACTATAGGCTTGTAGTATAGTTTGAAGTCAGGTAGCATGATGCCTCCAGTTTTGTTCTTTTGGCTTAGGATTGTCTTGGCAATGCGGGGTCTTTTTTGGTTCCATATGAACTTTAAAGCAGTTTTTTCCAATTCTGTGAAGAAAGTCATTGGTAGCTTAATGGGGATGGCATTGAATCTATAAATTACCTTGGGCAGTATGGCCATTTTCACAATATTGATTCTTCCTGTCCATGAGCATGGTATGTTCTTCCATTTGTTTGTATACTCTTTGATTTCACTGAGCAGTGGTTTGTGGTTCTCCTTGAAGAGGTCCTTTACATCCCTTGTAAGTTGGATTCCTAGGTATTTTATTCTCTTTGAAGCAATTGTGAATGGGAGTTCATTCCTGATTTGGCTCTCTGTTTGTTTGTTACTGGTGTATAAGAATGCTTGTGATTTTTGCACATTAATTTTGTATCCTGAGACTTTGCTGAAGTTTCTTATCAGCTTAAGGAGATTTTGGGTTGAGACAATGGGGTTTTCTAAATATACAATCATGTCATCTGCAAACAGGGACAATTTGACTTCTTCTTTTCCTAACTGAATACCTTTATTTCTTTCTCTTGCCTGATTGCCCTAGCCAGAACTTCCAACACTATGTTGAATAGGAGTGGTGAGAGAGGGCATCCCTGTCTTGTGCCAGTTTTCAAAGGGAATGCTTCCAGTTTTTGCCCATTCAGTATGATATTGGCTGTGGGTTTGTCATAAGTAGCTCTTATTATTTTGAGATGCGTTCCATCAAGACCGAATTTATTGAGAATTTTTAGCATGAAGGGCTGTTGAATTTTGTCAAAGGCATTTTCTGCATCTATTGAGATAATTATGTGGTTTTTGTCTTGGTTCTGTTTATATGCTGGATTACATTTATTGATTTGTGTATGTTGAACCAGCCTTGCATCCCAGGGATGAAGCCCACTTGATCATGGTGGATAAGCTTTTTGATGTGCTGCTGGATTCGGTTTGCCAGTATTTTATTGAGGATTTTTGCATCGATGTTCATCAGGGATATTGGTCTAAAATTCTCTTTTTTTGTTGTATCTCTGTCAGGCTTTGGTATCAGGATGATGTTGGCCTCATAAAATGAGTTAGGGAGGATTCCCTCTTTTTCTATTGATTGGAATAGATTGAAAAGGAATGGTACCAACTCCTCCTTATACCTCTGGTAGAATTTGGCTGTGAATCCATCTGGTCCTGGACTTTTTTTTGGTTGGTAGGCTATTAATTATTGCCTCAATTTCAGAGCTTGCTATTGGTCTATTCAGGGATTCAGCTTCTTCCTGGTTTAGTCTTGGGAGAGTGTAAGTGTCCAGGAATTTATCCATTTCTTCTAGGTTTTCTAGTTTATTTGCGTAGAGGTGTTTATAGTATTCTCTGATGGTAGTTTGTATTTCTGTGGGGTCGGTAGTGATATCCCTTTTATCATTTTTTATTGCGTCTATTTGATTCTTCTCTCTTTTCTTCTTTATTAGTCTTGCTAGTGGTCTATCAATTTTGTTGATCTTTTCAAAAAACCAGCTCCTGGATTCATTGATGTTTTGGAGGGGTTTTTTGTGTCTCTATCTCCTTCAGTTCTGCTCTGATCTTAGTTATTTCTTGCCTTCTGCTAGCTTTTGAATGTGTTTGCTCTTGCTTCTCTAGTTCTTTTAATTGTGATGTTAGGGTGTCAATTTTAGATCTTTCCTGCTTTCTCTTGTGGTCATTTAGTGCTATACATTTCCCTCTACACACTGCTTTACATGTGTCCCAGAGATTCTGGTATGTTGTATCTTTGTTCTCATTGGTTTCAAAGAACATCTTTATTTCTGCCTTCATTTCGTTATGTACCCAGTAGTCATTCAGGAGCAGGTTGTTCAGTTTCCATGTAGTTGAGCGGTTTTGATTGAGTTTCTTAGACCTGAGTTCTAGTTTGATTGCACTGTGGTCTGAGAGACCTTTTATAATTTCTGTTCTTTTACATTTGCTGAGGAGTGCTTTACTTCCAATTATGTGGTCAATTTTGGAATAAGTGTGATGTGGTGCTGAGAACAATGTATATTCTGTTGATTTGGGGTGGAGAGTTCTGTACGTATCTATTAGGTCTGCTTGGTGCACAGTTGAGTTCAATTCCTGGATATCCTTGTTAACTTTCTGTCTTGTTGATCTGTCTAATGTTGACAGTGGGGTGTTGAAGTCTCCCATTATTATTGTATGGGAGTCTAAGTCTCTTTGTAAGTCTCTAAGGACTTGCTTTATGAATCTGGGTGCTCCTGTATTGGGTGCATATATATTTAGGATAGTTAGCTCTTCCTGTTGAATTGATCCCTTTACCATTATGTAATGGCCTTCTTTGTCTCTTTTGATCTTTGATGGTTTAAAATCTGTTTTATCAGAGACTAGGATTGCAACTCCTGCTTTTTTTTGTTTTCCATTTGCTTGGTAGATCTTCCTCCATCTCTTTGTTTTGAGCCGATGTGTGTCTCTGCATGTGAGATGGGTCTCCTGAATACAGCAAACTGATGGGTCTTGACTCTGTATCCAATTTGCCAGTCCGTGTCTTTTAATTGGACCATGTAGTCCATTTACATTTAAGGTTAACATTGTTAGGTGTGAACTTGATCCTGTCATTATGATATTAGCTGGTTATTTTGCTCTCTAGTTGATGCAGTTTCTTCCTAGCATCGATGGACTTTACATTTTGACATGTTTTTGCAATGGCTGGTACCTGTTGTTCCTTTCCATGTTTAGTGTTTCCTTCAGGATCTCTTGTAGGGCAGGCCTGGTGGTGACCAAATCTCTAAGCATTTGCTTATCTGTATAGGATTTTATTTCTCCTTCACTTATGAAACTTAGTTTGGCTGGATATGAAATTCTGGGTTGAAAATTCTTTTCTCTAAGAATGTTGAATATTGACCTCCACTCTCTTCTGGCTTGGAGAGTTTCTGCTGAGAGATCTGCTGTTAGTCTGAGGGGCTTCCCTTTGTGGGTAACCCCACCTTTCTCTCTAGCTGCCCTTAACATTTTTTCCTTCATTTCAACTTTGGTGAATCTGACAATTATGTGTCTTGGAGTTGCTCTTCTCGAGGAGTATCTTTGTGGCGTTCTCTGTATTTCCTGAATTTGAATGTTGTCCTGCCTTACTAGGTTGGGGAAGTTCTCCTGGATGATATCCCGCAGAGCGTTTTCCAGCTTGGTTCCATTTTCCCCATCACTTTCAGGCACACCAATCAGACATAGATTTGGTCTTTTCACATAATCCCATATTTCTTGGAGGCTTTGTTCTTTTCTTTGTACTCTTTTTTTCTCTACACTTTTCTTCTTGCTTCATTTCATTCATTTGATTTTCAATCTCTGATACTCTTTCTTCCAGTTGATCAAGTTGGTTACTGAAGCTTGTGCATTTGTCACGTAGTTCTCGTGTTATGGTTTTCATCTCTATCAGTTCTTTTAAGGTCTTCTCTGCATTGATTATTCTGGTTATCCATTCATCCATTCTTTTTTCAAGGTTTTTAGTTTCTTTGCGCTGGTTACGTAGTTCCTCCTTTAGCTCTGAGAAGTTTGATCGACTGAAGCCTTCTTCTCTCAACTCGTCAAAGTCATTCTCTGTCCAGCTTTGTTCCGTTGCTGGCGATGAGCTGTGTTCCTTTGGAGGGGAAGATGCGCTCTGATTTTTTGAATTTCCAGCTTTTCTGCACTGCTTTTTCCCCATCTTTGTGGTTTTATCTGCCTTTGGTCTTTGATGATGGTGATGTACTGATGGGGTTTTGGTGTGGGTGTCCTTTCTGTTTGTTAGTTTTCCTTCTAACAGTCAGGACCCTCAGCTGCAGGTCTGTTAGAGTTTGTTTGAGGTCCACTCCATACCCTGTTTACCTGGGTATCAGCAGCGGAGGCTGCAGAAGATAGAATATTGCTGAACAGCAAGTGTTGCTGTCTGATTCTTGCTCTGGAAGCTTTGTCTCAGGGGTGTACCCTGCCATGTGAGGTGTGAGGTGTCAGTCTGCACCTCAGTTGGAAATGCAGAAATCACCCATCTTCTGTGTTGCTCACGCTGGGAGCTGGAAGCTGGAGCTGTTCCTATTCGACCATCTTGGGCGCCTAAATAAATAACTTTTAAACAAGTCCAGTGTTGACAGAGAGGCAGACTGTGAATATCTCAATTTTTTTTGTAAATGTGGCTATAAGAGATAGAGTCTTTGCTTTGTCTGCAATCTGAAATAACTCAAATGTTAATTTTCTGCTTTTTTTTTTTTCTTTTCATCGAGTCTCACTCTGTCACCCAGGCTGGAGTGCAATGGTGATCTTGGCTCATTACAACCTCTGTCTCCCAGGTTCATGTGATCCTCCCATCTCAGTCTCCCTAGTAGCTTGACTACAGGTGTGTGCCACCACATATGCTAATTTTTGTATTTTTAGTAGAGATGGGGTTTCACCATGTTGGCCAGGCTGGTCTCGAACCCCTGACCTTAGGTGATCTGCCCACTTTGGCCTCCCAAAGTGCTGGGATTATAGGCATGAGACACTGTACCTGGTTTTTTTTTTTTTTTTTTTTTTTTTTTTTTTTTTTTTTTTTTTTTTTTTTTTTTTTTTGAGACAGGCTCTTACTCTGTTGCTCAGGCTGGAGTGTAGTGGCATGATCATGGCTCACTGCAGCCTCAACCTCCTTGGCTCAAGCAATCCCTCAGCCTCCTGAGTAGCTGGAACAACAGGTGTGTGTCACCATGCCCGGCTAATGCTTGTATTTTCTGTAGAGATGGTTTTTTTCTTTGTCCAAGCTGACCTCTAACTCCTGGGCTCAAGTGATCCTCCTGCCTTGCCCTCCCAAAGTGCTGAGATTACAGGTGTGAGTCACTGAGCTCAGCCCAAATATTAATCTTTAAATAGAGAATAAATATGATTATTACCAAGTTTTGTTCTGGATTCACCCACACAGACTTCCCCTAAGGAAGGCTGACTCCACTGAGTGCCTAACGTGGCAACAGCAGACATTGTCACTGAGCCTGGATTTGTTGCCACTTCCCTGCAAATCAACAAGCCATGTGGTAGCAGGATGATTACATTGGACCTTTCCCCATTGGGGAAATAAATTTGTCTTCTTTGGGATAGGCCTACATTTTTGGTATTGATCTGCCTTCCTTGACTGTAGTGTTTCTGCTTTACTCGTTATCAATAGTGACTTCATATTCCATATTATATTGCTTCTAATCAAGAAAGTCATTTCATAGCAAAAGAAGTGTAGCAGTGGGCTTGTGCCTACTTGAATCCACTATTTTTACCATATTCTTCATTACCAAGATGCTGCTGACTTAGGGTGGTAGCATGACCTCCTGAAGCCTCTGTTAGGCCATCAGGATACACTCCATCTTAGAGGATGCAGTAGGTGCTATGAAGCAGAAGCTAATATTTGTGTGCCCTTTATCTAGCAGGAATGTATGGATCCAGGAGTCAAGTTTAGAGGTAGGAATGCTTCTCTCACTATGGATAGGGACAGGAGGCAGAGAAATTTGAGGCAGAAAAGGGTGGGGTACCTACCAAGGGCCCCACCCTCAAGCCTGGAACCACGGTCCAAGGTGAGAACTTTACATCCTTGTTTTCCTGCTCAAATGTTGCCTTTTCCGAAACCATCCCTGGCCTTCCCCGCCCCCCATCCTGTACCCATAAAGACCCCAGGCTCCACTGGCAGAGAGTAGAGAAGGGGAGAAGAGAAGAAACAGCTGAGTGTCAGATAGAAGCAGCTTGACTTCAGAGGGATGGCTTGATGGCGGGGTAGGACTTTGAAGAGTCATCTGGAGGTTGCTGGACTTCAGGGATCCCCTTTCCAGCTGAGAGCTACTTCCATCAGCACTAAAATCCTCTGCATTCACCTCCCTTCAATTTGTGCGACCTGATTTTTCCTAGACACTGAACAAGAGCTCGGTGCCACAAGTGCAGATGCTAAAGGCTGTCACATGGACCGTCTGTTCTCGCAGGTGGAGAGCAACCACCTCATGAAAAGGCAGAGGGCCCACTGAGCTGTTTAACACCTAAGTCATCTGCAGACAGCAAAGCTGAATGACCCACTGTAATGCATGCCCTCTGGGGCTTTGGGGGTTGCAGGTACTTCCCCACTAGTCATTGTCTTGGGCCCCCCTGGAATTTTGCTCCCATCAACACCCAGAAGCACTCGCTCTGGCTCCTGCACCCATTCACCTGTACGCTCCCTCTCCCATGAGGGGTTGAGAACTGTGGGCCGAGTAAGCGAGGCACTCCTGTCACTCCTGTTGTGAGGCCTGCAAAAGGGTCAGGGAAGATTCCCTGTTTCACTATTACAACTAAAAACCCATTTGCAGAATTCTGGCTTCCCATCTGTACAATTCTGAGTTCTGCTGGTTTGGAGGTTTTCATTTCCAAGGGAAGGATGCTTCCATGAGGGGACATAAAGGTTTCCACTGAAATGGAAGCTGAGACTTCCAAATATCCATTTTGGTCTACTTATGCTCTTGAACCAAAATAAGAAGAAGAAAAAGAAGAAGAAGAAGAACAAGAAGGAGAAAAAGGAAAAGAAGGAGAAGAAGAAGAAGGAAGGAAGGAGAAGAAGGAAGGAGAAGGAAGAAAAAATAGAGAAGGAAAGAAAAAGACATGACCACTGAGAATCCATACCCTTCATGAATAAAGATTTGGGTCATCCTTAACAGGTAAAGTATTGTGACAAGCTGAGTTTCTGTCTGAGGGCAAAGAAAAGATGAAATGAGTGATCGGAGAATAAAGATGGAAGAAGAAACATATTTTGTGATGAGTTACAGAAAGGAGAATTATAGCGGCTATGCATATTTTCTTCTCTTCCTTTGTGTGTGTGTGTGCGCACATGTGTGCACAAGCATGTGTATGTATGGTATATAGATTCTCAATGAATGTATGTTAGCTATTTTCTTTTCTCTTTTCCTTCCCTTTAGTGTTTTATACAAGTTTTGTTGATGGCTAACTTTACAATCTAGTCATTAGACTACAGAATATTCAGACGGCCTTATACCAAATTTGAAGAACAACTAATATAGCTGAGAGAGGAATGATGTGACTGCCTTCCAGAGACGCATACAATGAATGTTGGGAATTTGCATCTCTTCTTGAGGAAAATGTGAGAATGTCTTCCTTTGTATGAAGGATAATTACATCTTGTAAGAAATACAGAGTCTCCCTCCTTCTCTTATCTTTCTCTTGCTCTGCTGCCCAGGCTGCAGTGCAGTGGCATGATCTTGGTTCACTGCAACCTCCGCCTCCTGGGTTCAAGTGATTCTCCTGCCTCGGCCTCCTGAGTAGCTGGGATTACAGGTGCCCACCACCACACCCAGCTATTTTTTTTCTTTTTGATTTTTAGTAGACACACGTTTTCACCATGTTGGCCAGGCTGGTCTCAAACTCGTGACTTCAGATGACTTGCCCACCTCAGCCTCCCAATGTGTTGGGATTACAGGCATCAGCCACTGGGCCAGAGTTGTGTTTCTTGTTGCATGAGAGTTCAAATATTTGTAGAAGAGTGTGTGTGTGTGTGTGTGTGTGGATGCTGAATAGCCAAAGGAGTGAGTAATAACCAGTTAACTAAGCTGTTATTATCTCTGCTTGAAGCCCGGCTTTCTTACATTCTGCTTTGTGATGCTAATGCTGAATCTTGAAACTATATTTTCATTTTGCTAGTAGCTCTCTTAGATTCTGCCAATAGGGGGCACTAGAGAGAGAGAGATGGCTGGCACCTGTGAGGCTGGAGGGCAAGAAGGGGTTGCTCTTTTTTGTTCTCTCCCTAAGAACTTTTTGACTTCTTCTCGTTCTGGTGAGTTTGTCACCCTGACAAAGGCAGCTTATTTCTGTAAGCTGAATCCAGTTTGCAGTCTCCCCAACATTAGCAGAACCAGCCTCATTATGCCTCCTCTGCGACTTTACCACCACCTGGCTGTGCTCCTTCTTCAGAGGTTTGAGATTCAGCTGCAGGAAGCCCCTCCGCTGAGCTTCTAAACTGTTGTAATTTTGAGAAGTGACAACGTGCTAGCAGCCCTCGTTTGCTCTCGGCGCCTCCTCGGCCTTGGCGTCCACTCTGGCCGTGCTTGACAAGCCCTTCAGCCCTCCGTTGCACTGTGGGAGCCCCTCTCTGGGCTGGCCGAGGCCGGAGCTGGCTTCCTCTGCTTGTGGGGAGGTGTGGAGGGAGGGGCGTCCGTGGGAAGTGGGGGTGTGCCGGGTGCCCACGGGCCAGCGAGGGCTGGCCGGCAACATACTCCGAGTGACCAGCTGGCACTGCCAGCCCTGGGCAGTGAGGAGCTTAGCACCTGGGCCAGCAGCTGTGCAGGGTGCGCAGGGTCCCCTAAGCACTGCCGGCCTGCCTGTGCCGAGCTCGAATTTTCCCCGCGCCTCAGCCGCCTCCCCATGGGGCAGGGTTCAGTACCTGCAGCCTGCCATGCTGGAGCTGAGCCCCACCCCTGCCCCCATCCCCCACCCCCGTGGGCTCCCGTGCAGCCTGAGCCTCCCTGTGGGGCGCCACCCCATGCTCCGTGGTGTCAGGTCTCATCCACCGCCCAAGGGCTGAGGAGTGCGGGCATGCAGCGGGGAATTGGCAGGCAGCTCCGCCCAAGGCCCCAGCACTAGATCCACTAGGTGAAGCCAGCTGGGCTCCTGAGTCGGGTGGGGACTTGGAGAACTTTTATGTCTAGCTGGAGGATTGTAAATGCACCAAGCAGCACTTTGTGTCTAGCTCAAGGTTTGTAAATGCACCAATCAGCACTCTGTGTCTAGCTCAAGGTTTGTAAATGCACCAATCAGCACCCTGTCAAAATGGAGCACTCTGCTCTCTGTAAAATGGACCAATCAGCTCTCTGTAAAATGGACCAATCAGCAGGATGTGGGGGAGGGGGTCAGATAAGGGAATAAAAGCAGGCTGCCCCAACCAGCAGTGGCAACCCACTTAGGTCCCCTTCCATCTTGTGGAAGCTTGGCTTTTTCACTCTTCAGAATAAATTTTGCTGCTGCTCACTTTTTGGGTCCGCGCTGCGTTTGTGAGCTGTAGCACTCACCGCGAAGATCTGTAGCTTCACTCCTGAAGTCACCAAGATCATGAACGCACCAGAAGGAACAAACTCGGGACACACCATCTTTAAGAAGGGTAACACTCACCGTGAGGGTCCGCGGCTTCATTCTTGAAGTCAGTGAGACCAAGAACCACCAATTCCGAACACAGTTTCAGCCACTTCTCTTTTGTTCTCCCAAACCTAAATTTGCCACTTCCGTGCTTGCTTAGTGTTCTGTTTCCCTTTTCTGTTACCAAGTTAACAATTTTTTCTACTTGGTTCACAATTCTGGATGTTGAGTTTTCTGTGATGTGGGACTTCCATCTCCACTCAAGATGGAGTAACAGGTGCTAGATTTGACTTACCTGAAACAACCAAAAATCCCAGACAAAATATATGAAACGAATGGTGTTCAGAACACTGGGAATTAACTAGTGAAGGACAGTGATGTCTGAGAGAAGGGAAATAGTGGAGATGAGCCTCTGATTGCCCGGCTTACTGCATTGAGGGTTTTCAGGCTGCAGGGTAGGGAGGGGAACCCAGGCAGAGCCCAGGGATCTCCTTGAGCTCCAGAAATGGAGCTGGGAGTTGGCCAGGTGGTGGAGTTTGCATAATAGAGCATCAGAAAGAGCTTATCTTCGAAAGACATGAAGAGAATAAAAATACAAGCCAAGGTCTGGGAGAAAATAGTTGCAAATTGAATATCTGATAAAGGACTTTAGTCCGAAATATATAAAGAACTTTCAAAGCTCAATAATTAGAAAACAGTCCAGTAAAAAATGGGCAAAAGATTTAAACAGACCCTTTACCAAAGAAAATATACAGATAGCAAATAAGTCCATGAAGAGGTGCTCAACATTGACAGTCTTTAGAAAAATGCAAATTAAAACTACAATGAGATACCAGAACACACCTATATCACTATGTCTAAAATTTAAAAGATTGATATCATGTGTTGGTGAGGATATTGAGGAACTGGTGCTCTCACCCTGCTTGTGGAAATGTTAAATGGTATACTTTGAAAAAGCAATTTGGCAGTTTTTTCTGAAGTTAAACATATATATATATATATATATATATATATATATATATATATATATATATATTTTTTTTTTTTTTTTTTTTTTTTTTTTTTGAGACCGAGTCTCCCTCTGTTGCCCAGGCTGGAGTGCAGTGGCATGATTTTTTGGCTCACTGCAACCTCTGGCAACCGTGTTCAAGTGATTCTCGTGCCTCAGCCTATCGACTGGCTGGGAGTACAGGTTCGTGCCACCATACCCTGCTAATTTTTATATTTTTAGTAGAAATGGGGTTTCGCCATGTTGGCCAGGCTGGTTTCAAACTCCTGACCTCAAGCAATCTGCCCGCCCAAAGTGCTGGGTTTACAGATGTAAGCCACTGAGCCCAGCATTGAAGTTAAACATACACATATCATATGACCCAGCAACTCCACTCCCAAGAAAAATGAAAGTGCATATCCTTACAAAGACTGGTGCCAGATGTTCACAGCAGCTTTATTGGTATTAAGAACAACAAAAAACTAGGAACAACCCAAATATCCATCTACAGGCAAATGGATAAACAGTCTGTGTTATACACATGCAATGGAATACTGTTAAGCAATAAAAAGGCATAAACTATTGAAACATGCAAAAAATGGATAAATCTCAAAATAATTTTGTTGACAGAAAGAATCCAGACCAAAAAAAGAGTACATGTTATATGGCTCCACTTATATGAAATTCTAGAAAATGCAAACTAATCTACAGAGACAGAAGGCAGATCAGCAGTTGCTTAGAATGGAGAATGTAGGTAGGGGCACGAGAGAAGGATTGCAACATGGTTTCTCTAAGGGGTGATGGATGTTTATTATCTTGATTGTGGTGATGGTTTCTTGAGTACACATGTACATAAAAACATAAGATTGTATACATTAAGTATGTAGTTTATTGTATGTAAGTTATACATCAACAAAGGTGTTAAAAATGGAGAATAAAACAAATCAGAATACTGTTAGGATGGTGCTGTTAGATACTGTACAAGTATTCCTTTTAGCAGCCAACAAATCGGCTTCTCTCCTGCATCCGTGGCCTTGAACTGCATTTTCACTAGAGAACTTTTAGCTTGGGGCAAAAAGTATTTAGCTCTGGGTGTGGGGGAAGATTTTTGTTACTTCCTCCTGTGGCCTATATATGTGCAGAGAGGAAGAAATAGAGTTCACAGCCATAGTCCTCAAATGAAGAAGGAGCAAAGGAGTAATAGGGTCACTAACTGCACAGAGTCCGAGAATAAACGGACAAGAGCTTACGCAGGCAGATGGACGTCCTTCTGTCTATAATATGCTTAGCATAGGTGCAGTGGTGGCAGGGCAGAGGGATGCATGCTTCTCTGTATAACACGTTCTCTCACTTCCTTGTATCAGAAGAGGTTTTATAATCATAGTTGCTTTCAGAAAGAACAAAATGAAACTTTCTAGTGGCATTCATAAAGCCATAAAAATAATGGGTTGTGTAGCTCATCAAGATCCATTGAGGCAGGGCGCTGTGGCTCATGCCTGTAATTTCAGCACTTTGGGAGGCTGAGGTGGGCAGATCACTTGAGGTCAGGAGTTCGAGACCAGCCTGGCCAACATGGTGAAACCCCATCTCTACTAAAAAAACCCCCAAAATTAGCAGGGCATGGTGGCAGGCGCCCATAATCCTGGCTACTCAGGAGACTGAGGCAGGAGAATCGCTCGAACCCGGGCAGTGGAAGTTGTAGTGAGCTAAGATTGTACCACTGCACTCCAGCCTGCACAGTAGAGTGAGACTCTGTCTCAAAAACAACAAAACAAAACAAAAAACAAAACAAAACAAAACAAAACAAAAATGATCCATTAGTGAGTTTGTCTGTGAGAAGCAAGGGCCATTTTCCCCTTCCACTTTTCATTATCACTACTGAGATTATTGGTATTGTGGATGCTCCTTGTGTGTGTACAGAAAAAAAAGAGAGGCACTACATAGAGTGGTTAGAAACAGAGATAAGAGAAACTACAAGAGAGAAACAGAATCAGGTCTCCGTTTTTTTTTTTTTTTTTTTTTTCAAATTAGAAAAGGACTTAGCGTCTGGACACAACAAAGAAGTGCTGGAAATTCAGTGATCAAAGATGCTTCATGTAATGACTTTATTTTTTAGGCAAGAATCTGGTAGCATGATAGTAAATAGCAGGAAGAGGTGTAAAAGAAGCATATGAAAATAATATTACATCACTGGGCTCCTTTGTCAGTAGGTCAGGTTATGACGTCAAATGGCAGTATAACTATTACCGATGTGTAGAATTTTGACTTAAAAAATGCTTGAGAGTAAAATCACCTGAGCTATCCGTAACACATTAGTGTCCATATCCTTTAGATCACCAGAAACAAAAAAATAAGAAAGCATCACCTGCATTTTACTATTGTTAGGATACACAGATCAAAATAGCATATAAGACAACTCATATTTAAGTCAGAATTTTTTTTTTTTTGGCCTGACACCATGAATTTATGAACTTGTGTAAGACAAGGAAAAGGCATTTAAAAAATGTCTCTGAGCTGGGCGAGGTGGCTGACATTTGTAGGTGGATTGTTTGAGTCCGGGAGTTCCAGACCAGCCTGGGCAACATGGCGAAAACCTGTCTCTACTAAAAATACAAAAAATTAGCTGGGTGTGGTGGTGTGCACCTGTAGTCCCAGCTACTTGGGAGGCTGAGGTGAGAGGATGGGTTGGGAGGTAGAGGTTGCAGTGAGCTGAGATTGCACCACCCAGCCTGGGTGACGATAGAGTGAGACTCTGTCAGGGAAAAAAAAAAAAAAGTCTCTTGGTTGGTTTCAAGGAATTGCATAAATGAATACCTGGGAAATGCTTTGGAGTATTGTGGAGTATATATAGGAAGGTATCTTAAATGTTTAGCTTGAGAGGGTAACAATAATAATAATGGCATTTCCAGCTTATGGAAGATTGGTAATTTCTATTCACCAAAATAGTATGTATTTAATTATATTATAGATTAAAATATTAGAGTGCATAGAAATAGTATCACAACTGATAATCTTTTTAAGATTACACAAGTTTTGAAGGGCAAAACATATGGTGGACATTTGCTATTTGGCCATTCAGCATCTGAAACCCCTATGTTAGAATTCCCTACGTTTATAACCTAGTTGGTAGAGGCGTAAAAATCCCAGATGCTTGCTTTCCCTTGCCTGGTATGCTCATTAGTATGCAGGCTTAACCTGGATTTCACCATTTGGATCTAGCTGCACCAGATTGTCACTTGGAAGCTAGTAAAGGGAAATAAAACAAACAATAGAATCTGCAAAGCAGAAACAATAACTAAACCTAGGAATGGCAGAGCTCTCTTTTGCTTTGGATGAGTCAACTGTAGTGGTTGCTGGGAAATAAAGTTTCAGGTAAAGAACTGGCAGCCATGCTGTGGGGGTGGCAGCTGTGAGCTCTGATTCCCTGCAGAGAGTCACCCAATCTTTTAAATTAACTTATCTGATTAAAAAAAGGTAATGACTGTTCATTATACCAAATCTGTAGGATACAGAAAAGGTGTATGGGTTTCTGTGTATGTATGTATGTGTGTATATATATACATACACATTTAGGGTTTTCTTCCTAAAATTGGGATCATACCCTATAGTTTTACGTCTTTCAATGCAATTTTTGATATTTTGTATGTCGTTCTTTGACAATGCAATTTTAAATACATCATTTAACTGTTCTTCTACTGAATATTTAGACTCTCTAATAGTTTGCTGTCAGAGGTTTCAAAGAATATTCTTGTATATAAACTCTACTATACCTCTAATTGTTGCTTTAGGATAAATTCCTAGATGGCAGATTACTAAAACTCAGCGAAATCTGAGCCTTTTTGCGGTTCTTGATATGGTTATAGAGTTGTTCTCCAGAGGCGGCTGACCCACTCTTGAATCACTAATGGGTTTTGAATAGAAAGCATTGACACTGAACTTTAATAAAACTGTAATGTCAGACATGATTTTTTTTTTTTTTTTTTGAGACAGAGTCTCGCTTTGTCACCCAGGCTGGAGTGGCAGTGGCACGATCTAGGCTCACTGAAACCTCCACCTCCTGGGTTCAAGTGATTCTCCTGCCTCAGCCTCCCAGGTAGCTGGGACTAACGTTGCATAAAAATATTTTTTAAAATAATGACTATTGTAGCTGTTATGAAAGCATACTACTTGCCTGACATGGCTATGTGTTTTAGAGACATCATCACATTGACTGATTGACTGAGACAAGGTCTTGCTCTGTCACTCAGGTTAGAGTGCAATGGTGTGATCATGGCTCACTGCAGCTTCAGTCTCCCAGACTTCAGCAATTCTCCTGAGTAGCTGGGACTATAGGCATGCATCACCACACCTGGCTAATTTATTTTTATTTTTAGTAGAAATGGGATCTTGCTACATTGTCCAGGCTGATCTCAAACTCCTGAGCTCAAGCAATCCTCCTGCCTTGGCCTCCCAGAATGCTGGGATTATAGGCATGAGCCACTGCACCTGGCTGACATTATCACATTTAATCCTCACACTGATACTTTTTACTGGTACTTTCAACCTCATCAATAAAATGGGGGGATATGGCCAAATATTTTGCTAAAGGTCACATAACTCATGAAATGTGGACTGAGGAATCAAGCATTGTCTTTTTTTTCCTTTTTTTTTTTACTTCAAAGTTCATTTTCTTTCCTTTAAACCATTGTAACCCAAGAACTTAAATTCCTTTATCAGTTTTGAAATGAATACTTGGGAGGAAGGAAGTATAAGTGAGTTGGAAGCAGTAGATGGCAGGTGGAAAACAAGTTAAAAAGCATAGTAAGTCTTGGTTAAAAGAATTTACCAACTGACAAAACACAGTGTTAGCAGGGCGTTTCAACCAATGAGTATTTATTAAAAGCCAGAGGTGCACCAGGCACAGCTGTCCACTAGGCTAACAGACACAAACGATGTAACCAATTCACTTATTAGCTTATCTGATTAAATAAAATACATTTCATAGAAATGATTATCAAATGCATTGTGGATAGAAACAGAATATCCTTTATACTTACAGATCTTATGATACCCTAAACAATTATTAATAAAAACCAGCCAACCCATATGGTAAATAGCATACCACCAGTTATTTTATTTTAGTCAGCAAAAGATAAAAACATACAAATTTCATGCTGAAATGGATTTTAGCATTATTGAATGCTGAATACAGACATCCTGTTTCCAAACTACTATCATGGTCCACCTACGGTCTTAAAAATTCATTGTTTTTCATCCTGTATTAAATCACTATATACCTTTTGGCTTAAAAATTAGGTTTGGTTTCAAAATAAGTTTAATTTAGTACTTCAGTCACATGCCTCACAGATTCTTGACCAGTCCAATTAACTATTAGTTACAGCAACAAAACAAAACATAAATGGAATGTTAAATCCACCTTGCTTGATATTCTTGCCAAAAAGGAATTGAGAAATTAAGATACACAGGTGATTTAAACCAGAACATAACAGGAGGACTAAAAAAAAAAAAAAAAAGACAAAATGTAGATGTTACTTGTTTGAAGCAAACCTGTCCACTGAGAGCCATTTATTGCCTTTCTGAGACTTATGGCTAATTCTTGAAAGGACCACATTGAGCTCGTCGGTACACGATGTATCCTTTAGTTTGAAAGTCGTTAAGAAGGGTGTAAGGGAGAGGCAGGAGGGCGGGAAGGACGAACAAGGTACAGGGTGGAGTGTTTGCTGATGCCGTTACGGTAATTATCCAAGAGTGTGTCCGCTGGGCCCTTCCTGAGACCTCCAGAGATGGGTCTGTTTTCTTCAGGCAGCAGCAGCAAAATCTTCCTCAGAGAGTCAAGGTCAACTTTTATTGCACAAGAACCAAAATTATGTCCCTCCCCACTTTCCTGAACTGGAGACCTCCACATGCAATGTCTGGATTCTCATCTGTTTGCGCCTCTGACCAGCAGGGCGCACTCAAACAAAACGCCCCGGGAAGCACCTTCTTCAAAGGGGAAACATGAGGTATTCTGATGGTCCAAGCAATCTGGTTGATCAGTCACCATTCTCAAGCAGCTTCTGTAAGTTACTTTGTATCTTGAAATAAAAGAAAAGGAGCTCCTATTATTAAATAGAATGGAATATATTAAGGGCATATTTGCTATAGTCTATATAGCGTTCTAGATTATTCCACTTTCAATAAACTACAAAAGGGTTAAATTTAGATGAGGCAAATAGATGCTTTTTCATAAACTAGAACTCTGGCAATCCACTTTTTCTTTGGGACATGGTCTCGCTCTGTCACCCAGGCTTGAGTGCAGTGATGTGATCATGGTTCACTACAGCCCTGACTTCCCGGGCTCAACGGATCCTCCCACCTCAGCCTCCCAAGTAGCTGGGACTTCAGGTGTGCACCATCATGCCTGGCTAATTTTTGCACTTTTTGTATAGATGGAGTTTCATCATGTTTCTCAGGCTGATCTAGAACTCCTGGGTTCAAGTGATCCTCCTGCCCCAGCCTCCCAAAGTGTTGAGATTACAGGTGTGAGCTACCATGTCCAGCTTACAATCTACTTTAAAATGAGAGAATATAGTGCTTTTTAAAAAAAAGAGAGAATGGCAGAAAGATGAAAATGTCAGTAGAGACTGAGATAAATGAGACAAAAGAAAAAGAACAAGGAACTGGCAACACCAGTGTGACCCAAATGCATTAGAAGACAATAGGAAATTGGTCTTTACACAACCCATTTGATGGTTTTAATCAGACAAATGCCACGTAATAATGTTTAACACTCCTGTTACTCCAATTAGCTATTATTATTTAACATTTCCAAGAAGGTTGTGGATTTCACAGGGACAGACACCAACCACATCAGATGTTTGGATCTTAAGACAGGTCCAATGTTGGACATCAAAAATGTTCTCAGTAAATGTTGAATAAAGGAAATTGTAAGAATTCAGAGCGGCTGGGTGCTGTGGCTCACGCCTGTAATCCTAGCACTTTGGGAGGCCGAGGTGGGTAGATCACGAGGTCAGGGGTTCGAGACCAGCCTGGCCAACATGGTGAAACTCTGTCTCTACTAAAAATATACAAATTAGCTGGGTGTGGTGGCGGGCACCTGTAATCCCAGCTACTCGGGAGGCTGAGGCAGGAGAATTGCTTGAACCTGGGAGGTGGAGGTTGCAGTGAGCCAAGATTGTGGCACTGCACTCCAGGCTGGGTGACAGAGCAAGACTCTGTCTTGCAGGGAAAAAAAAAAAAGGAATTCAGAGCAAGGAATTCTCAACAACCAGCCCTGTGATGGGAGTAGAAACCTTGCAGATCAAAAGAAAGAACATATTGTTTATTAGAGGAACAGTCTGTGATGTCCTATGGGTGTTCTCAGGTGAGTGAGGAGGAAGGAGATCTGATATGTAAGTGCCAGCAAAGGCATGCCTGCTCCTGAGTCACACAACACCACACAAAGACAGGCTTTACACATGAAACCATGGGCCAGGGAGCCGAAGTAGCAGGATGAGTTATGTGGGTAGTAAGCGGTGGAGCAGGGATAAGAACAAAGGCCTGACTCCAATATTTATGCTCTTTCTACTATACTGTTCCACCATTAATTCCACTTCCAGAACTAAGAAAATAAGTGTTTACTTCAGTTCCCATAAAAGACATTGCCTTCTTCCCCCACTTTCCTGCTTTGTTTCTTCCTCATGTATCCCTCAGGACCAAAGATAAATGGAAAAACAGGAGTGGGAGGTAGAAAAAGGGATAAAACAAAGAACTGATATCCCAAATCCACAAAACACACCTACGATGACACACACACAAAAGCCAAAAGTAAAACAAAGGAGGAAAATAAGCAATTTACATAGGAAAACCCAAATGGCCAATAAATATATGAGATGTTCAGCCTCAGTAATAATTACGAAAACACAAGTAAAAACCACAATGAGATCCAGCTTCACCCTATCTGACTGGTAGTGGGAAGGCTGAATGGACTAGGATGGTACCTGTGGGGAGAAACTTTGAGGAAACATTTGAAGACAGACTTCACTGGATTTGCCAACTAGTCCATCAGTGGCAGGTGAAAAGAGGGAGTTAAAAATTATTCTTAGATTGCCAATGAGGATGACTAGAAAAGCAGTGATGCCATGAACAGAAATAGGGGAAGTTATAAGCAGAGAAATATCACGAGGCTTAGACATCACCGGCCCCCGAAGGCGAGAAGAAGGAATTGCTGGTATGGAGTATAAGACCTCCATGGTGTGGAGCTGCTATTTCACCGGCAGGCTGTGCTGCACTAGTGTCCAGCTGCCTCTGAGGAAAGGTACAGATGAATCAAAAAGAGCGTGGGTATGGCCTGGTACCTCTTTTTGAATACTTAGGTTCTTTTGAGCAATGTGTGCAACTTCTAACTTTTTAGAACATCGACACATGTATTTTGACCCCAAATCCACTTTTTACTGAATCAGTTTCTGCTTTGAGACAAAGGTGGTCTCCACTGGCGCTCCTGTAAACCTCCCCGGCCTCCCTGCTAGGCTGTCTGAACCCTGCACAAGACCCGAGGCTGCTGGCCTGCTGTGAACAAGCCCTTCTGTTTTCAGTTCCCTGATGACAGAATGTGGTGTCCTGGCGGGAGAGTGGGAAGAAACACAAAAGAAGGCAGCAGGATCCCATGTGTTTCTAATCCAAAGAGTATCATTGGTATGTCCGAGTGAACAAAATTGAAAATTAATACTCTCTGGGTTGCATGAAAGCCAAACATTTGTAAGCATTTCATTAAAAAAAAAAAAAATCATTTATCTTCAATTCTCAGAAACTAATGGTTTAGAAAGGAAAAAAAGCTAACCCATACCTTCTCTAGGTTGATTCTCGATGTAAGAACTTTCCACATTTGCCCATAAATACAATGATTTAATATGAATTATCTGGCCTGACTTGGTTTAGAATGTAAGTTTGGAAACTCCTTTGCTTTTAATACTTTAGCTGTTAAATACTAACATTGAGTGTAGAAAAACAAAGATAATTTTACTCATTTGTATTTAATGTGAAATTTTACTAATTTGTATTTAATATGAAGAAATACATCTTCCCAAGTAAGCATAACTGTACTATGATGTAAAGCTACCAAATACTGGGCATTTGTGATAGCAGTTCTAACGGAACACTGGATTCTTCTCTCTAAGCCTTTCCTGAAGGATTAGAGTAAAAACAAAGTAGTTATCAGATAAAGGAGAAGAAAATAAGACATGTAAATCAGGTTTATTTCTGGGATATTTCTGGCACGCCTATCTTCTTTTCCAGCTCACTCTCCTGCTGCCTTCTAAGAATGCCACAAGCTAAGGACAGATTTGCCTTAGCGTTGTTTGGACTGTAGACACTTTGAGATAAAGGTACATCTGTGGCCTTATCAACAAAGCCTAAAGCTGAATTCTGAGGAACAGTAAAGCAGAGAGCTTTTAAGCACAACTTTGCAGTCAGACAGGCCTGGTTCAGGTTCCAGATCTGCTGACTTTATTTACATATTTTTCTTTTAATGTTCTCTCAGCAGACTCACGTCTGCTGCCTTTCTAGGTGTGTTACCTTCAGCAAGCTAATTTGATACTCTGATTCTTAGCCTATCTTCCATGGTTCTAATAGGGCTTACATGCAATATTTTATGTATGGGAACGGTCAGCCTGGGTGGAGTTGGGGCTGTACTTTCTGGGCCAAGCCAGTGGTTGGTCTCCAGTTCACTCCCTACTATGTCCCTACACTGAGCTCTGATGTCAGAGGTCACTTACCATTGGGCCCTGTGCTATTAAGTAATATGTCTAATCAAGGAGGAAAAACAAAAGACCCGTAAGACCACGTATTTCAGGGAAAATGAGATTAAAACCTGTTTCTTTGTGGAAATAAAAAATATTGTTTCCCGTTTACTATGAAAAGCCCCCAGTCAGAATTGATCATGTAGGTTTATTGCGGCACACTAACGGCGTCTGAGTGTGTAATCCCTGACCTGACCTAGGGCAATCAATAGGCACTACTGTGACTGCCCCCATACACAGGAAAGAAATAGGTCACCTTTTCTAATTTCACTATGTTAGCTGTAAGCTCTTGACAGAGAACCTCCACATTGAATTGTACTTGTGATCCCAGGCCAGATGGTGCTGCCTGTCTGTAAGAAAAAAGAGAAAAATTATTTTGGGCAGGGATGACAAGGAAAGAAGTGGAATGAACACATTTAAAATTGATTTGAACAGAAAATTGGTTTATAATGGAAGAGAGTGAACATTTCATTTGTTAATATTAGACAAAGCCCTGCAGTAATCCGCAACTCCAGGCTAGATGTTTAGGGAACTAATTCTTAAAGGCTCAGCTGGAAATCTCTTAAGCTATTTTTAAGTGGATATGGTGTGTTTTGGCTTCCAAACAAAAATCAGGCAATTATTTTCAAGCACGTGGTTTCTTAGAACTCTTTTATTAACCCCTAATATCCTCTCTGTCTCCACCAGAGCATAAACTTACAGGAATTATTGCACTTTTCAGCTATCTATACTAGAACTTTAAAAGTTTAGGAATGTCTTTATCTAGTTAATCAAATGTCCCTTGAAATGTGAGACGTTTGTAGTTCCTTCTTTGAGATTTATCATACAGCTATAATTGTCCTTGTCTTATAATCAGGCATGAGCCACTGTGCCTGCTCTGGAGTCACTTCTTGTCTTTATGTATATTAACTTTTTGAACAAGATGGGAGAAAGTAAGGGCAGAGTATGAATCCATACCAAACTGTTTATTAGGCTTTTGTATTTTATTAGTTCAAGTGTATATTTATGCTTCAAAAATAACTTGTATACCTGCATACATGGAAGCCACCTAAAGGTAATGCCTACAGAGTAAAGAAAGGTCCTAGAATGGTATAACACAGTATTTCTCAAAGTATAGAGCTCAGACCATTGCCATCAGCACCACCTGGGAACTTGCTGGAAATGCAAATTCTCAGGCCTCATGCCAGACCTACTGTATCAGGCACTCTGGAGATGAGCCCTGAAATCTGTTTAAACGATTCTAGATAATTCTGAAGCAAATTAAAGTTTGAGAGCCACTGGTAGACTGAGGAGCCCATGGTTTTTGTAGTTATATACACCTGCAGCTGATTCTGCAAACTGTAAGACATTAAACTAATTATTACTCTGAGTCTCAGTTTCTTCATCTGTAAAATGGGAATAACAGCTCTATTCTAAAGTTGTGGTGAAAATGTAATGAGGAAAAATCATTTGTATTTGTATGTGTATATATTCATTCTAATAGAGTCTTTAGCATGTGGTGGATACTCTGCCAGGAAATATCTCTACTTCAAAAACTTGGGCTAAATGTACACTTTCTAACATAGCATAAATTATTTCACTTTTTAGGCAACATGTCAAAATCTTCATGTAAATAGGTTTAAAGAAAAGAGCTCTATGTCTGAAAAGGTTTAATTAGGCCAGTCATGTTAAAAAAAAGACTGATGGAAAATCTTCACAGACACATTCAACTAATTACTAGTCACATTGATCTTGACAGTGGTCAAGAGTTTTGTAAATAAGTGAGTTAATATAAAAAGTTATACATGATAAAATGTGCTGAGTTTCTTGAATTGCTTCTTTCTCTGAGTGTCCTGATTTACTGCCATTTTACTAAGGTAAACTTGCATAGTTTAATAAATGGGGCAAGGTCACAACTGCATCTTAGCATATTAGAGCAAGATAATATAAAATGAGGCTTGTTTCTTGCCTTCTTACTAGCAACATTACAACAACTCCAAAATAGTACAGGGTTAGGTCATCCATTTCTAGACCCTCCTACCTTTTTATTTTCCACATGTACACTTAACAAAATATCTCATACAGAATGTATCTCCAATTAATGTTTACTAAGAAGGATGCTAAATTCTGGTCAATTATTACATTAAGCAGAAAGGCAAGCAGATGACAGCACTAGAGGCAATTAGCTTACTCAGTATTATGGGTGTCCACAATGGAGGTTAGTAACCCCAGCTGCTCCTCCAGAGTATTAATTCTATATCTCATATAGAAGGTGGAGATGATTAGTGCACAGACACTGGAAAGGGATGAAAGAGAAACTTTCATTAGGTTAATGGCCAGGATCAACAACTCAGTGCCAATGTGGTACACTTGAGGCAAGGCATTTTCCAAAATAACTTGGTAAAGAGATTTTAAAAACATCCTTTCTAAACAGGCTGATGCTTGTTATAAAACTTACAGCTAGAAGAGACTTAAAATCCTCTAGCCCAAGTCCCTCAGTTTGCAAATAATGGCCCTTCTAATAGCATTGGTCAGAGCCAGACCCAAGTTGGAGTACCAAGCCAGCGTTCCTCCTCCCTGCGGTACTACCGTCCTCTGCTAGAAGAGCCTGGGCAGACAGTCCCCAGTCGTGTTCTCTGGTGACTCCCTCCTTTATCTGGAAACTAGACTGGGCATATTTTCCTTGGTTGGGAGGAACAGCCTAGAACTGGGTCAGGCTATTTTCAGAAGAACAATCGGTTACACACTGGAAGTTAAAAAAGTCGATGTCTACATTTTTGGTAAAGGGGATGAGGATAACATTTTCAAGTTGTGTTGGCCCCTGTTCAGGGGACATGGGACAGATGGCAAAACAAAATTACAGCTAGATAGAAGGAATAGGTTCTAGTGTTGAATACCACTGTAGAATGACTAAAGTTAACAATGATAGAGTTTCAAATAGCTAAAAGAGGATATTGAATGTTCTCAACACAAAGAGATGATAAGGGTGATGGATATGCTAATTACCCAGATCTGATGAGTATACATTATATGTATCAAAACATCACTATGTACTCCATAAATATGTACAATGATTATATGTCAAAAAAATAAAAACAATAACAAGGGTAAATATGTTTTATAATTTACAGAGCAATTTCCCAACTAATGGTACCCACTCAGAACTTAGTCCTCTGCAGGGTTTGGCACAACCACGAAAATGTGACCTAAGCCTAAGGAAAAAAAGCTGAAGTAGGAGACAGAAATTATCAAAGTAAAGATCTGGGTCACATTTCAGACAATTGAGATTGACAGTAGGTCTCGGCAATGTGAAGAGATTACTCCTTTAGTGAATGGAATCATTTTCTTAGTCACAGTAAATTCATGTACTTACACAATTGCATAGAATATAAGAATATGGTGAAGCATTGGACATTTCTGAGACTTGGCTTTATGTAAGATTCCAACAGTTTCTGACAGACCTGTTGGGTGGAAAACAAAAAACAACTGTTTAAAACCATAACACACTTCTTTTATCCAGCAATATCCCTATAGGGTACTTGAGAGAGGTAATTATTCCCAGGTAAAAGAAATCAGAGAAAATATCCACTGAAGCCTCCCAGTTGTCATTTTAACCAGTAGTTACAATTCCTTCCAACACAATTCATTGATTTACACACCTATCCACAGCCTTCTTTGTGTCAAGCATTGTGCTGGAATCAATGGTGAACAATATAACAATATCCTTGCTCTCTTACCAGTATAGCTAGTTATTAGAATAATAAGTAAGAAATTTGAGTTTTACTGGAAAATTTTTTGTTTTTTTGAGACAGTCTCACTCTGTTGCCCAGGTGACAGTGGCGTGATCACAGCTCATTGCAGCCTTGACCTCCTGGCCTCAAGCAATCCTCCTGCCTCAGCCTCCCAAGTAGCTAGAACTACAAACATGTACCACACCCAACTGATTTTTAAATTTTTTGTAGAGATAGGGTCTCACTATGTTGCCCAGGCTGGTCTTGAACTCCTTGGACCCAAGCAATCCTCCCACCTCAGCCTCAAAGTGCTGGGGTTACAGTAACAGAAATTTTTGAAACATAATCTCATGTATTCAGAATCATGAAGTGACCTCCATGAAGGCTATTCACTTTTGTATCCCCCACTGTAATCATGGAACTGGGTACTGTTTGCTAAATGAATAAGTGAATTAATATGCAAAGACCTATAATACAAAGGGAGGAAAGGGAACATGAAGAGCAGTCATAAGGCGAAACATGGGGACCCTTTAAAAGTTACAAATAGGCCGGGCGTGGTGGCTCACGCCTGTAATCCCAGCATTTTGGGAAGCCGAGGCAGGTGGATCACAAGGTCAGGAGTTCGAGACTACCCTGACCAACATGGTGAAACCCTGTCTCTACTAAAAATACAAAAATTAGCCAAGCATTAGCCGGCTCAGGAGGCTGAGGCATGAGAATCACTTGAACCCAAGAGTCAGAGGTTGCAGTGAGCCGAGATCGTGTCATTGCACTACAGCAGCCTGGGTGACAGAGCAAGACGCTGTCTAAAAAAAAAAAAAAAAAGTTACAAACAGACATCTCCAACCCTTCTAAAAAACCCCCTCACAAGACCTCCATTCCTTACCCTGTGCAGGGAGACTCTTGGCTTTTCCTTCAGGTACTCTGTTCACATGGGCATCTGCCCGAGTTGGCTTTGCTTCTCCCTTGGAGACATTCAGAACTGTTTGGGATTCTGTCACATGGAAATCTACTAAGCCAAATTGGAGCTGGGTAAGTTTTCTCTCCAATGTATTTAAAACAGGATTAATCATCAAGTAAATCAATCCCTTAACATGCATGATGGTCAAGAACATGAATGGATCATCTCACAAGTTAATTGCGGTGGCTGGGGGCTGAAACTGAATGCTTAAGCAAATAAGTAATAAAGTGATATAAGGATAGTCTTTCATTTTCCAACTAACTCACATAGATAATTTGAAAATACTATTGAAAATACTATTGAAATAAGAGGGAAGAAAATAGGCCAGGCATGGTTGCTCACGCTTGTAATCCCAGCACTTTGGGAGGCCAAGGTGGGTGGACCACGAGGTCAGGAGTTCGAGATCAGCCTGACCAACATGGTGAAACCCCGTCTCTACTATAAACATACAAAAATTAGCCGGGCTTGGTGGCACACATCTGTAATCCCAGCTACTTGGGAGGCTGAGACAGGAGAATCGGTTGAACCCGGGAGGTAGAGGTTGCAGGAGCCAAGATCGCGCCATTGCACTTAGGCCTGGGCAACAGAGAGAGAGACTCCGTCTCAAACAAACAAACAAACAAAAAAAAAGAGGGAAGAAAATATTATGTTTCTCTCTCTCAACTACCCCAATATTAGGTCTATTTAAGAGACCTCTGTTAAATGTGCATAAAAGGAAACGAATTTTTACCACATAGGCAATTCTTTTCCCTCGAACTCTCAAGGTATCCTTTCTCCAGATTCCATTCCTGATTTTTAGCTAGGAAGACAATGTGGCTTTTTCTTCTTTCTTTTCTTTCTTTCTTTCTTTTTTTTTTTTTTTTTTTTTTAAGGGGGTTGGGTGAGGATGTTTTGCGGGGAATTAAATTTTAGTCAAAATACAGCAATTTCCCAAACCTCGAGAGTTCTCAGATTCAGGAGTTTGAGAACCAGAACTGCTGTATCCTTCCATGTCTTGCCTTCTTTGTTGAACCACTCCATCCAGATCTGAGAATTCATCATTGAAATCCTGAAAGGAAACAGTGAAATGAAGACAGGCTGATTTTCCCTTAGTAAACAGGCAGGCCTTTGTAACTCCCAGCCCTTTCACCTAGGCCTGACCTATAAAACATAGAATAGAAGGAAGGATTACCCCATATGACTGGGATTTTCCCAACAGAGCGCCGAGTATCTGGTTGCTGAAACAGATTTTTCAGGCAGTTAAAATTCTGTCAACAAACAGTGGCCAACTTGTTTAAAACAACAAATGTCTGGAAAAATACCCAGAATGCTAATAATTGAGAGGCTTCCAGTGTGAAGCTGAAGAGGTTTCATTAGCACTTTGTAATGAGAAAACCTGATTACTATATACATATATAAGAGAAAAAAATAGAAAGCTTTAAATCCAAGTTCAAATATGTAGACAGAGAGAAAGATACTACAAAATTATAGTTTTTTTTTTTATTTTAAATAAGTATTGGAAACAGAAAAGGAAAAATGGCTTTAGCAAATTCGGCCCTGAAAGCAAAGTTTAAGCTTTTTTTATTCCCTCAACTAAATCAAAACAGGGTTAGTGATAGTACATTTACATTTTAGAAAGATGATGGAGGAGTAAGGGAAAAAGCACAGACATTCTACTTTGTATTCTATTGGTTCCCCAAAGTGCTTAAGAACGGAAGAGACAAATGGTGTCATTAAAATGTCCTGGCAAAGGTACAATTAGGCTGAGCTTTTAACAATTTAGTCAGCTGCCAAATGAAGAAGAGACTCATCTTGTAAACAAATTACCAACCTTTCACCATGAACTAGCTGTCTTTTGTTCATCTCAGCACTCACTTCAATTTCATACAAGGATTTATAGGAGAAGGAAAATTGAAAATTTCTTCAATTTAATGATTTCTTGAATGCCTATCTTGTATCAGGCAGTATGCAAAGCTCCTTACATACATGACTGCATTTAATCTTCACAGCCACATCACGAAGCTGGCATTTTAATGGATGAAGAAACTGAGTCAAAGCAGTTACAGAGCTTGCCTGATGATATAACATAGCTGGGTGGAGCAGATATGCCCTGTTTCTTCAACTGTACCTCAAATATTTTGGTCCTAAGCTCTTCCCACACCCTGGTCATGGTGTAAGCACAAGTGTAACTGTGGGACATATTCCCTTTCTTTTGCATTTAGATAGTTATATAGGCAACTTACCAGAGGCAGAGATGACGGGCGGTCTGCTCGGAAACTGTTTTCAGCAGAAGATGGATTGGGACTGTTACCAATACTTGTATTCTGAAATTATTGGAACAAAGCGAAAAACCAGATTAACTATGAAACCATAAGAAATACAGAAGAGAGATAGTAATTGAGGCTCAGGGACATCATACTCACTTCTAAGTGTCCACACACAGATTTTAGTAGTTTGTAAGTTGAATCTCTGGAGAGTAAGGAGACAAATATGTACTGAAAAACAAAACAGGATAATTATGAATAGATATTACCTGATGAGAAGTGAGAGTTGAGAGTTCAGAAAAGTATCCGTATACAGCTTTTTCACTTTCAAACAACATGGGCCTCTCTTTGATCTATATTCTCATTCCTCTCAGCCAAACACTCCATTTTTATTCCATTTCTGGAATAAAGCAAACATTCTCCCATAAAAACAACAAAATTTTCAAACCCAATGTAAGAGTAATAAATACACGTAGGGCAAAATGAAGGCGCCAGAAGCCTGTCATTGGTGCCTCAAACAAGCCCAGAGAAGAAAAGGCCTGGACATTAAGAAAAGGCTAGTGACATTCACTGGATCCCCTTTAAAATCTCTCTCCCTCTGTTTTTGTTGTTAAGGGTATTTAACAATTCCCGAGGGTCCGCCTTCTCTGCTCTGACCTAGATTTCCACTGAAAACTTCCCAGTGGCTCTAATAGGCTAGCTCTCTTTCATGCCACTTCCAGATTCTTCCTTGTACAAATATGGAGATTTTCTAGTGGAGGCTTCTAAGTGAGCAGGGAAAGAAGTCAAATCAAAGCTAGACGAATCGTGAAGGCAAATGACATGAGGAAAAATGATTTTACCATAAACAGTATGTTCCGAAAATATAAAAATCCACTTTTTTTCTCCATCTATTTATGCCATAGAATGTTTTCAGACCTCCTTTCCGTGAGTTTGTGATTATCCTTCTCATTTACCAATGAGGGAACTTGAATTATTTCCAAGCAAGTACTACATTCCAAAGTAATTAATATTGTGGGTTCTGGCATCAGGCAGATCCAGTTGCAAATTCTGGCTCTGACACTAAGTGGGTGACATTGGGAAAACTGCTTAACCCCTCTAACTTTCAGTTTGCTTAATAACAGTTATCCATTACAGGGTGGTAGCGAGAACATGCAAGAAAAGCATTAGTGTATGGCCTGACAAGGAGGAAATACTGATGACTGTTGGCTATTAGTATTTTTAAAAGATCCCCAAATAGATATTAACATATCTCCTAGCTTATCAGAACGGTCTCTTTTATCTTTCCTTCTTTCTTCTTCTCTCTACAAGTTTTCTAGTATGGTTAGAAAGGAAATGTATAGCCAGTCACGTTGGTTCATGCCTGTAATCCCAGCACTCTGGGAGGCTGAGGCGGGGGATCACTTGAGCCCAGGAATTTGAGACCAGCCCTTGGCAACATAGCAAGACCCCATCTCTATTAAAAAAAGAAAAAAGAAGAAAGGAAAAAGGAGAAATGAAATCTGTAGAATGTAGATTTTATGCTTTCATAGAAATAATAGGTAACAGATTAAAAAAATTTCACGTGAAGAGTAACCACTCCACTCCCTCTTTCTTGCCAAGCTGAAATAAACACCACTTTAATGTAAATTCTTCTGATTGCACATGTCTGGGGTAGCACAATAGTCAATTCAGCTCTGGAATTTCTATATAGAAGGTAGCTGAGGCAACCTGTTAGTAAAGCAGGTCTAAAAACTGATCCCGCACCTGCAGTTGCAGAGCAGGTGCAAGTTTTATTTATCTGGAATGGCTCTAGGGAGGTATTGACTGAGGTTATGGGGAGGCTGGCCACCCCCACACCAGGAACTCCTCACTATCAACCTGCTTGCCTCACCCTGTCAGTGAGGTGGTGTTTTGTTCTTCTTCTTCTTTATATATATTTATTACTGTTTTGAGACAGGCTCGCTCTGTCACCCAGGCTGGAGTGCAGTGGTGCTCGATCTCAGCTCACTGCAACCTTTGTCTCCTAGGCTCAAACAATCCGCCCACCTCAGCCTCCCCAGTAGCTGAGATCACAGGTGTGTGCCACCACACCCAGCTAATTTTTGTATTTTTTGAAGGCAGAGGGTTTTGCCATGTTGCCCAGGCTGGTCTTGAACTCCTGGACTCAAGCGATCCACCCGTTTGGGCCTCCCAAAGTGCTGAGATTACAGGTGTGAGCCACCATGCCTGGTCGTCTCCTTTTTCTTTTTCTTGGAGACAGGGTCTTGCTCTGTTGCCCAGGCTGGAGTGCAGTGGCACAATCATGGCTCACTGCAGCCTTTACCTCCTGGGTTCAAGTGATCCTCCTACCTCAGCCTCCCAAGTAGCTAGGATCACAGGCACACATCACCACACCTGGCTAATTTTTATATTTTTTGTAGAGACGGGGTTTCACCATGTTGCCTAGGCTGGTCCCCAACTCCTGGGCTTAAGCAATTCTCCCACCTCAGCCCTCAGCCTCCCAAAGTGCTGGGATTAAAGGCCTGGCCTCCCTTTTTTTTTTTTTTTTTTTTTTAAATTTTTTTCTTCTTTAAGACTATTAAAGGAACGGAATATACCAGTTTAGCCTGATCTAGCAGATGTTAGCCTGACCTAGCTGAAGTTGAGAAATAATTTTATTTTTTTGACCTTGGTCAGGCAAGTATAATTAAGTCAGCAGGAAATTCAAAATTGGCAACACTTTTATGAGAATAAATCACCTTGTGAAGGGAAACAGCACTACATGAATGTCTACAGGCTATAATTTTTAAAATTAGTCTTATAGAATTTTCCTGATTCACCAAAGGAGATATTTATGGTTTGGAGTCTTGGTCCTTGGCAAGAGGCCCCTCAGGCAGCAAAGCCCAGAGCAGGAGGACAAAGCGAAGGTGCCCTCACTCTGCTGCATACTCACCCTGTCTGTGACCGTCGCTATGATCAGGGCGTTTGGCACTAGAAGAGCAGTTTTGGTTTTCTTTATTAGGGTTACTGAGAAAGCTGGAATAGAGATCTGAAACAGAATCAGCAAGTTAATGCCAGTTCAGACTTGACAGAATAGCACTTCGAATCTTCACATTAAAGGAAAAAAAAAAGAAAAAAAGTAAACAGAAATCAAAACCAGCAGCAAGCTCCCCAGCCTCCATGAAGAAAAGTCAGTCTTACAGAGTGGCAGGAATATGTCACTGAGCTCCTCAAAATGGTGTTTACTGAGCCGGAGGATAGATCTGAATCATCAATTGGACTGAAGATCTTGGTGGGAAACCTTTATCTTCAGACATGGAAATAGAATGCAAAATGTATATTCATTTTAAAGATAAGCCCAAGGCTCTAAAGAAATTTCAAGCTTGTGGTCACCCACTTTGGGCTAACTTCCACATGCCCCACTCTCCTCTGTCTTTAGGTGCATGTTGCGGGGAAAATGTTAAAAAGCACTGGTATAATAGGACCATCACTCGAGAGAAAACCTGGGATCCGAATTCTTGGCTCAGTTCTTTTTTTTTTTTTTTTTTTTTTGAGACAGAGTCTAGCTTTGTCGCCCAGGCTAGAGTTCAGTGGTGCCATCTCAGCTACCGGCAAGCTCCGCCTCCCAGGTTCATGCCATTCTTCTGCCTCAGCCTCTCGAGTAGCTGGGACTACAGGTGCCCGCCACCACGCTCTGGCTAATTTTTTTGTATTTTTAGTAGAGATGGGATTTCACCGTGTTAGGCAGGATGGTCTGGAACTCCTGACCTTGTGATCCGCCCGCCTCGGCCTCCCAACTTGGCTTAGTTCTGTTACTACAGGTTGAGCATCCTTAATCTGAAAATCAGAAATCCAAACTATTCCAAAATCCAAAAGTTTTTGAATGCTGATATTGATGGATTGATGGTCAAAGGAAATGCTCACTGGAGCATTTCAGATTTTGGATTTTTGGATTAGGAATGCTCAGTCAGTTATATATTTGCAGATATTGCAAAATCTGAAATCCAAAACACTTCTGGTCCCAAGCATTTTGGATAGGGGATACTCAACCTGTATCTACATGACCTACTCCCCCTTGTAAGCCATCTGTTCTAGGCCTCAGTTTCTTGATTTATAAACTGGAGATAGTCTCATCTACTTCTCAGGATTTTCTGTGGATTAAGTAAGATAATATATGCAAAATGCCCAGGGATGAATACAAATTTCATTTACCTCCTCACTTGTTTATGAAATCAGGATGAGTGAAATAAAAGAACCCTAAATACTTTTCTGGTTCAACAAAGAATAACAACAACAGTAACTATAGAAGCTACGATTATTGATACCTGTTTACCAGGTAGAATTTAATTATGATGATCCTACATAGTCAATATTATAAGAAATAAAGAAATTTATTTAGAGAGGTGCATATCATACATAAGAAGTTACAAAGATGGAACTCAAGCCAGTCTGATTCAAAATGTGGGTTCTTTTCAATACAATGTGCTGTAAAATGTATCAAATGGCACAAAGAACAGAAGTTCATGATAATTTATGTTATACCTCTCCAACCAAATTTGATCTCAAAGGAAAATGGATCGCCATCACTTCAATCCCTGAAAATAGAGTTGCAGACAGCCATGGTAAAATGATCCGACTCCCTCCTTCCCTAGGAACTCATACTCATTTGAACATCTACTTCTTGAAAATGCCTCACATATTCTCAAAAAGTGGAGAAGAGATGTGCTTTATGTACGTACTGCCAGCTTGAAGGAAGCAGGCACAATGAGCTTTTTTTTTTTTTTTTTTTTTTTTTTTTTTTTTTTTTTTTTAAGACGGAGTTTTGCTCTTGTTGCCCAGGCTGGAGTGCAGTGGCGCGATCTCAGCTCACGGCAACCTCCTTCTCCCAGGTTCAAGTGATTCTCTTGCCTCAGCCTCCTGAGAAGTTGGGATTACAGACGTGCGCCACCACGCCCGGCTAATTTTTTTTTTTTTTTTTTTGAGATGGAGTTTCGTTCTTGTTGGCCAGGCTGGAGCGTAGTGGTGCGATCGCGGCTCACCGCAACTTCCACCTCCTGGATTCAAGGGATTCTCCTGCCTCAGCCTCCCGAGTAGCTGGGATAACAGGCATGTGCCACCATGCCTGGCTAATTTTTTTTTTTTTTTTTTTATAATACTACTGCATGGCAGAACTATGCCAAACGCAGAAGTTTATTTTTATTTATTTATTTATTTATTTATTTATTTATTTATTTATTTTGAGACGGAGTCTCGCTCTGTCGCCCAGGCTGGAGTGCAGTGGCCAGTTCTCGGCTCACTGCAAGCTCCGCCTCCCGGGTTTATACCATTCTCCTGCCTCAGCCTCCCAAGTAGCTGGGACTACAGGCGCCCGCCACCTCGCCTGGCTAGTTTTTTGTATTTTTTAGTAGAGACGGGGTTTCACCGAGTTAGCCAGGATGGTCTCGATCTCCTGACCTCGTGATCCGCCCGTCTCGGCCTCCCAAAGTGCTGGGATTACAGGCTTGAGCCACCGCGCCCGGCCTAATTTTGTATTTTTAGTAGAGACGGGGTTTCTCTATGTTGGTCAGGCTGGTCTCTAACTACTGACCCCAAGTGATCTGCCCGCCTCGGCCTCCCAAAGTGCTGGGATTATGGGTGTGAACCACCATGCCCAGCCACACCCAGCTAATTTTGTATTTTTAGTAGAGACGGGATTTCTCCATGTTGGTCAGGCTGGTCTCAAACTCCCAACCTCAGGTGATCCACCCGCATCGGCCTCCCAAAGTGCTGGGATCACAGGTGTGAGCCACTGTGCCTGACTGCAAAATGAGCTTTTAATTTTGAATATTTGCATTCACATCTGGGTTTATGAGATGGGCTTATTTATTGCCCTCAATGATCTAGGCAGGAAGACTATGGAAGAACAAGGAGTAATCCAATTGAGACATTTTCTAAAAACTATTTGCCAAAGAACTCCACTCACAATATTTTTCAAAGGCAGGAGGCAATTCAGAACTTACAAGTTGGGATAAATTTGGAAAAAAAGAATTTGAGATCTACTTAGATCATGATTTTAAAAAAATGAGTCTAATTTTGTTTCTGAGCAGCAGCAATACAAACATGCAGTGACAAAGGGCTATAAATTTAGATTTTTCATAATCTAAGGCATGGAACACCCTTAAGAAAGTTTTCAATCAATTGCTTCATGAGTATAAAATTACAACCAGATAACCTTTGTAAAATAAAGCTTAAATCACTTTTCAGTCTGAGCCTAGACAGAATGTGATATATGCATGCTAATTTTACTAGCATCTGAAAATACCAACAGGCTGACTAAAAAGGTCCTGATTAAATTAAGGCTACACTTTATTAATATTTTTCCAGGGTAAATGATAATATTTTTCCAGCATAATGGTAACATTTTTCCAGGGTAAACTGCTTTAGAAGGGGAACTTGATTAGAAAGTTCCCACGGTAGAGCAATTGTTTGGGTGCCTTCAGCTCATACTGGATCATGCTGGACTGAGGTCCATTGGCAGTGAGGAAATTCTGCAACATCTCTGAAGCCCAAATCTCCTTTGACACCATCCTTAGAAGGGATGGAACATACAAGTCACTATCATGGTTCTTATTCCCATGCCCTGCTAATTTTCAGTCTCCTGCCTCTGTAGGTTACACACTGTAAAAGCAATCTTAGTATATCCATGTCTTCAAAAAACCAGGGTCACTTCTTCTAACTTCTTTTTATCAGTTCTTAGGTAGAAGTAGAACTTTAAAACCATTGCTAGAATCATATCAGCTTGAAAGTGCACTGACTGCCTTTGTGGATCCCCCAGCCGCTTAACAAAGACTAATACTTTGTTCATTAGTGTCTTCAGTCCCTGCTGCTCTGCTCAGAGATGTTGGCTCTATATGAATTCCTGAGAACTATATCACATTGATCAGTACTACCCAATCCCCTTCCCCATTCCATGAACAAGACCTTTAATCCAGAAATGTAGAAATAGGTGAAATACTGCTTCATGTTGCTTTGTATTATACTGATTCAGATAATACTGTCAATCAAATAATGCTTATCTAAACATAGCTCTATATGATAAAAAATCAATATAAAAAGAATATGTTTTACCTAAAGAATAGTATGCTAGTCTTCAGCTCCAACACCAACAAAAGAAAATATTCCTATTAGATTTGTTAAGTGGTCTTTATGCAATTGCCAGTGGTTTTAGAGAGAATATTTAGATAAGGTACATCTACCACTCAAAACAAAAAGAAGTTTTAATCAGCTACTTCATGACTATGAGAGTTGCTTCTTCATACTCATGAATCAGAATGACTGAAAACTCACTGAGGTCATGCAAACCCAAGAAATGTTTCTCTGGTGTTATTCTGGAGGCCTGAATGAACTGTGATGTGACATCGTAGCTCAAAGGTAAAAAAAAGTCAGTGGGATAGAATTATCTTTTCCTTGATAGGCCACAGTCCCACGCTCCCCAGTTTAGAGGGCAGTGCCAATTCCTTTAGGCTGTTCTCCTTAATGTCTCAGGATGTCATGTGTTTCTACTCCCCCAAATCTGTGTTTAATAATGATGAAAAGATGTCATATCAGAGTACACTTGGGATCGAGGGTGTCTGACTTTCCCAGGCTAGGCCTTAACTGCTCCACTTCCTGCTCATTTTGTGCTGGTGAGGGTACAAAGGGAGTGCTAATAAGTAGTTTATTTATTGGCCTGCTGTCGTAGACATCACTGATAACTGGTATAAATATGGTATAAAAATGGATGTTTCTTAAAAGACATGATTTTGGTTTAAATGTATGTCTTTGAAAATCATGGTACACCCTCCATATAAACAACTTTGAGAGTTCGCTGGTGACATCTGAGTAAAAAGGATTTAGGGTATGGCTATGGGTGAGGTACATGTGTATATATGAGGTATATGTATATGAAGAAATGAGTGAGAAAATAATGTTTAGGGAAAAAGAGAAGTTAGTGTCATCTGGAGGCATTTAGAACCTGCAGTATTTGGAATCACAACAAAGGAAACTTGGCATAAAAGAATAACCATAATACAAATATCTATAAATATAGCTAAATTTAAGACGATTAATATTTACCATATACAATAAAGTATAGGGTTAGCGTGTTTTTTTTTTTTTTTAATTATACCAACCTTTGTGTCTTTTCCAAAGACCTTGGAATGAAAACAAATCCAGTTTTCTGATACAAAGAGCTTTCCTTGGTATAGTATTTCTTTCTGTAGAGCACAGGTAAAGCCTGGGAGAACACACACAGGTGCAGCATCATTTAGAATTTCCATTTAAAATAAAAACCGTGTATATATTTTGGTGACTCAAGGATGGGCAGAGAATACATTCATACTCAAAAGTTTTATTGCCTCTTCTTCTGTCATCTTTATGGAAAGCAAGCTGTGGCGACCAATTTGTTTTTAAATTCAAAGTCTTATCAACTTCAGTATAAATATCAGAATGAAAAGGCAAATCTACCATTGTACCTGAGAGACCAAGAATGGGGTTTTACAAGTCTCCTCTATCATGTGCTGATATTAGTACACCTGTTCCCCTTTTCCCCAGTATTTTCACTAATGACTGTTTTCGAAATAGATGGCCTCACTAGGGGAAGAGCATATAACCCACACCTTCTGTCTGAAGGTCATGGCAGGAACCCAGCATATTGCCTCAACTTTTGCACATCAAGAGAGGCTAGAATGGAACTTTGGGCCCCTTGATGAACCACTGCAGAGCCCAGTAGGCATGCTTAACTAGCATGCTGGGCAAGATATTTAGGTGACCATCACACCCTTCATAGTGGCATCAGCACATGTCTGTCCATGTCTAAGGAAGTGAGTTTTCTTTTAGTCTTCTCCTAGTGGCCTCTCTTGCCCCAGGCTTGTTATCCCAAATCTTAAAGCAATGTAAGCATGTGTATTTCAGCAATAAATAAAGAAGGGAAGGGTATCATGGAACCATCTTGGGTGACTCCATACCCCATGGAGAACTGTTTCTTTTTGTCCTTTGTGATCTTTTCACGCTGCCTGGTGAAAGCTGATTGAAGCTGGTGTTATTGTTATGTTATGACTTTCAGAAACCTGATCCCCTTGGTGACTCAGTCCATAGACTCTGCCCTCTTTCTTCCCCAAAACTAATGATCAACTTTTCAAATATATAGCTTAGAAAGTCAAACAGGTCAGAACTTACTTTGCTTCAGTGGTTCCTCCGTTGGGACACTAAGAAACAACTTGTGAAAGTGCATATTGGCCTTGTACTACAATGAGAACAAAATACAAGCATCACCACTCTCACTTTCTTGTGAAACATCACAAATTCAATTTCAACAACAAATTTTCCCTCCCTTAATAGTATCTTTAGGAATTCCTTCTCACTGATCTTACAGTCTCTGACACAAGCCTTCAGTAAAACACAGTGAAAGTCAGGGCACACAAGTTTCATTTTCTAACAAGTTTAATGCTTTGCTGGTTGGATATAATGATGCAGCTGCTGGTCAGCCTACTGCTGAGGTAACAGGGATGGACAAGGATGTCCCTAATCAGAAAGGGGATGAAATTCTAAGGAATCTCATTAGAGAGGGTACTGGATCCCAGGTACTAAACGTACCAGTAAGTACTCTCAGAAGCGTACAGTGGTTCAAAGCTTTGTAGTCAGGTAAACCTGAGTTGAAGTCTTGGCTGTAGTGGCTCTAGCTCTTGGTGTGTGACCACGGCTTAGTCCCTTAATCTCCCTGGGCCTTGGTTTCCTTTTCTGTACCACAGGGCAAAAACAGTACCTGCCTCAAGGTATGCCATAAGGCTTAAATGGGATAATACACAGAAAGGACCTATAGTCTAAGGCGACATATGGCCACTCTTCCTACTGTATTATTGTGAAGGCATTTCCTTAGCCAGTGACAGGAGCAGGATGCAGTAGGCTACTGTCAAGACAAGTAGGATTTCATACAAAGACTTCACTCTCCAGGGTAGCAGAAAGCCCAAGACTATGAAAGCTGCAAATCACTTCATTTTCAAGGGATCTGTTTTCACAACTGTGACAATAACAATGGATAGCCAGCAATTTACAGATTGTAAAACACTTTCATCTGCATCATACAGCTATTAAGCAGTAGAACTGTCAGCTGGATGTGGTGGCATGTGCCTGTAGTCTTAGCTACTTGGGAGGCCGAGGCAGGAGGATCTCTTGAGCCCAGGAGTTCAAGCCTGCAGTGAGCTACGGGGTATAACTGGATCCTCTCTCCACAACATCAGTCTGCCTCATACGATACTTCTGAAGAAAAATTCTTATAAGGAGAATGGGTAGGAGGCCCTGGATGGCTTATTATCCAAATCAAGAGTGGTCTCAATGGCAAAACTGGCCTTTTTTTTTTTTTTTTACCATAAAGAACTACAGACCAGGTCATAAAGACGATAGATGGCCCCTGCAAGTCAGCTATTTTATAGATAAACACCTTGTAGAAAGATACTTTGATTAAAGCTGGGTGTTCTATGGCTTCACTGAGCTTTTGTTTTCAATGGCTACAGTGAGCAATGGTTGCATGCTTGATTTAAAATATGCTAGGCCATAAAGTCTTCAAAAATGTCAATGTAAAAATTGGCAAAAGAGGTAGTGGGGCTGATTTCAATTAAAAGGGACATAGCAGGCTGAGTGTGGTGGCTCATGCTCCTAATCCCAGCACTTCAGGATGCAGAGGTGGGTGGATCGCCCGAGGCCAGGAACCCTGCCTAACACGGCAACACCCTGTCTGTACTAAAAATACAAAAATTAGCTGGGTGTGGTGGTGCACATCTATAATCTCAGCTACTCAGATGGTTGAGTCATGAGAATCACTTGAATCCGGGAGGTGGAGGTTGCAGTGAGCCGAGATCATGGCACTGCACTCCAGCCTGGGCAACAGAGCAAGACTCTGTCTCGAAAAAAAAAAAAGAAAAGAAAAGACATAGCAAATACATGCAGTATGTGACTCTTGATTGGATCCTGGAGAGGAAAAAAAACACCTTTATAAAGGGTATTTATTACCAGGACTACCATGGAAATTCAAAAGTGGATTTTATATTAATATTTTAATACATTTCATATTTAAATTTCTTGGGTGTGCCGATGGTTTTTGGTTTAGCTCTTATGAGGCACATATTCAAGTATTTAGAGGGGTGAAGAATTAAAAAAAACCCAAACTCCTGGCCCAGTACATGTATCACACTCTGATGACATAGAACTGAGTTTTGTTTCCTATCTGGGTGTATTTTAGAGCAGAACCAAAATTAGTTCTGGAGAATAATCCTGACCCTGTTCAAAGGTCTTACTCCTCTGTGTGCAGTTGGCTGGCCTACTACTCTTCAGGCAGATGCTTATCAGACTCTTCAATTTCAGCACAAGGATGTCACAACTCCCCTTGTCTTGTTAATTATTGGATAAGCACGTGACTCTGTGTTGGTCCCTGATCTCTGGGTATTTGTCAGAGTTCGAGGCCACAGCATAGAACTCACCACCATGCAATGTGCTGAAAAGTGAGTTGTGGGATATAACATTGATAAAAAACGGACTGGAGGAACTACTGCCTGTTTGTTCCTCTAAATTGTCTCAACTCTATGCCTATCTTAGTCCTGACCAGCAGGAAGGTGCGTACTTGAGTTCCTTCTTGTCACTGGCTTCAATAGTCTTGTCACCCCCTAAGACAATACAAATTCCATTCTCAAATTACCTGGCTGGAAGATGAAGACTTTTTTCTTTCAGTCTTAGGGTCATTTTTGCTTTCTGTTTTACAGTCGTTCTTATCACTTGCTAAAGAGGCACCATCAAAACTGGATTTTGACCTAAAGAAAGAAAGTCCAGGGTGTCTATAAGATAATTTTTTTTTTTGAGACAGTTTTGCTCTGTGGCCCAGGCTGAAGTGTAGCAGCATGATCACGGCTCACTGCAACCTCCCCATCTAGGACTCAAGCGATTCTCCCACCTCAGCCTCCCAAGTAGCTGGGACTACAGGTGTGTGCCACCATGCCCAGATCATTTTTTTGTAGAGATGGGGTTTCACCATGTTGCCCAGGCTGGTCTTGAACTCCTGGACTTAAGTGATTTACCCGCCTCAGCCTCCCAAAGTGCTGGGATTATAGACATGAGTCACCACACCTGGCCTATGAGATACATTTTTCATTAATTTATTGTAATAAATCTTGATTGTTATACTATCATCTTAAGAAAACCTGACATTTGTTTTTCTTTTCTGGATATCAAAAATCATTCATGATACTCTGAGAGCATTTACACAGCACATGCTTTAGGACACTGGAAGGATTTCAGCAGGCTGTAATCAAAAACTGTAGAAATAGTAACTTATAGAGGGTGAAATAATGATCAAGTTGTGAAAATAATTATGTCATTTTAAAAGTATTTTAATCAATATGTAAAAAAGGAGTACTTGAGGCAAACTACTAAATAGTATTGCGGCTATAGTTCAATCAAAGAATATTTTTGTTTCAGAATTCCACTAATATTTAACAAGTATTAATTGATTGGGGCATTGTGTTAAATCTCTTGGGGCCCATAACACAGTCTTTGTCCTTAAGGCGCCTGTGTACGCATGCATCAGACACTTTTTAAAAACGGCAGTACATGATTTAGCACCAAAAAAACAAACAAACAAAAAATATTACAGCAGTTAGGAGAAGGTATGGAGCCAATAAGTCTAACAGGAGGTGAGAGAAGAGGAAAACAGGCCGGGCACAGTGGCTCACGCCTGTAATCACAGCACTTTGGGAGGCCAAGGTGAGCAGACCACCTGAGGTCAGGTGTTTGAGACCAGCCTGGCCAACATAGTGAAATCCCATCTCTACTAAAAATACAAAAATTATCCGGGCATGGTGGTGCGCGCCTGTAGTCCCAGCTACTCGGGAGGCTGAGGCGGGAGAATCGCTTGAACCTGGGAGGCAGAGGTTGCAGTGAGCTGATATTGCACCACTGCGCTCTAGCCTGGGGGAGAGAGCAAGATTCTGTCTCAAAAAAATAAAAAAGTTAAATTTAAAAAGGTAAATAAAGAGAAGAGGAAAACAAGAGAATAACGTGGGCTTGAAATGCTGGGCCTAAGAGGATAAGCAAGAATCGGGTATGAGGAAAAGACACAACACATCCCGGAGTGGAAATACAAGTGAAATCAGAATAAAACAAAAATGAAACCAAAAAACATGTTTGAAGCCAAATCTTCCTTTTTCCTGTTAAGGACAGAGGTCAGAGCTCCAGAGTTTCTTTCTAAGGCGATTCTAGTCCTGGTTTTTCATTTTAGTAGATGTGTGCATTTGTATGTTTCTTCAACCCTATGGCTAAAAGCAGTCGCTTCAAAGCATGCACGGATGATTTTTGGAGTTATATATACGAATACGTTTTACGATCGTGAAGTTGCTTTAATGTTTCTGAGAGGAAATGGCACATAAAATCCATGATTTCACGATATTATTCCTTAAAATGAGGTTCAGTTAAAAAAAATTGGTTCAAAGTGGATTTAAGAACAATCTGAAGTAATTCAGGTGGTACATGGGTGTCACAGATAAACAGAAAGGACTGAAGTTAGAGAATTATGCTCTGGTTTTCTCAGCTGTGAAAAGATGGACTATATGAAGTCCTAGGCCTCTTCTAGCCACTACAGTGTATGATTCCACAGTGCTCAAATCACAGGTCAAATACCCCTCAGCTGTTCAAGGTAAATGAATTTAATTTCAGACACAGGCCATTTAAGCTATTCACAGATGTAAATTCCCAGGGAATTCTAGGGATTACTTTTTTTTGGAAGCTATGAAAAAACATTTGTTCTCTATTTGAAAATAAAATTATCTGTACAAATGTCCACTTACCTTTTATTTATACTATTCACAGATTTGAATTCATCATCTCTACTGATTCAAATTAATAAATGTTAATGGAACGGGCAAGGAAATGATCAGACTGTTTGAAGATCCATGGCCTGCAAGCAAATATGACAAGTAGGGTGGCTCTACCCTTGATAATTTCAAAAAGCAGAAGCAATAAGGGGCTTCATCTGCGTGGCACTGGCCCCTGTGGACAGGGTATGTACATAATATTGATTTCTTTGGGTCTCTTCAACCCTGTTATTCTCACTTCCTACAGGTGACAGGAAGCCCAGTGCAAAATGAAAATGTGGGGTCCCTTATATAAAAATTATTAATGAGTTAATCTTTTGAGACAAAGTCTCACACTGTTGCTGAGGCTGGAGTGGCACAGTCTCGGCTTACTGCAGCCTCTACTTCCTGGGTTCAAGCAATTCTCCTGCCTCAGCCTCCCGAGTGCATGCACCACCACACCTGGCTAATTTTTGTATTTTTAGTAGAGATGGGGTTTCACCATGATAGCCAGGCTGGTCTTGAACTCCTGACCTCAAGTTATCCACCTGCCTCACCCTCTCAAAGTGCTGGGATTACAGGTGTGAGCCACTGCGCCCGGCCCCCTTACATAAAAATTATTAAGCATTTCTGGATAGCAAGAGGGGAGCATTAAACCAAGTGTGGGCCCTTTCCAGCTGCACAGACCACATGCCCATGAAGTTTAGCAAGCATGCCCTGTGAGAGTGTATTATTATTACTGAAGCCTGGGGAAGTTGGAGTAAAACCAACAAAGTTTTTAAGGTGTCTGCTGTAGTCAGCCAACAGTGGTGAAAGACATGAGAAATAACGTGCCTTGTGCCTTTGTGAAGAGAAGCATTAGGTGAGGCTTTGAGGGGAAACAACTAGAGGAAAAAAAATGGTTACACTGAGATGCTGGCCAGGCGCAGTGGCTCACGCTTATAATCCCAGGACGTTGGGAGGCCGAGGCCAGTGGATCACCTGAGGTCAGGAGTTCAAGACTAGCCTGGTCAACATGATGAAACCCTGTCTCTACTAAAAGCACAAAAATTAGGTGGGCATGGTGGTGCACGCCTGTAGTCCCAGCTACTGGGGTGGCTGAGGGAGGAGGATCGCTTGAACCTGGGAGGTGGAGGCTGCTGTGAGCTAATGTGCCACTGCACTCCAGCCTGGGTGACAGAGCGAGACCCCAACTGAAAAAAACAAAAAAGGCCGGGCGCGGTGGCTCAAGCCTGTAATCCCAGCACTTTGGGAGGCCGAGACGGGTGGATCATGAGGTCAGGAGATCGAGACCATCCTGGGTAACATGGTGAAACCCCGTCTCTACTAAAAATACAAAAAAAAAAAAAACTAGCCGGGCGAGGTGGCGGGCGCCTGTAGTCCCAGCTACTCCGGAGGCTGAAGCAGGAGAATGGCATAAACCCGGGAGGCGTAGCTTGCAGTGAGCTGAGATCCAGCCACTGCACTCCAGCCTGGGCGACAGAGCGAGACTCCGTCTCAAAAAAAAAAAAAAAAAAAAGTGAGATGCCACAAAACAGCATGCAGGAAAGATGGAGAGATAATTGGGAATTAGAGTCAGAAGAGGAAAATTTGGGGAAGAGTTAAGACTTACTCTTGGTCCTGAATGAAGCATAGATTTGGAGAGAAGACATGGGCTGGTAAGCCAGGAAGGAAGCAAAAAGTGGAGTTAATAATCTTTCAGCAGAGACCAAAAGAAGTAGAAGGTAGCAGTTCTAAAAGTTCTAATAATGGTGAAGGACAACAATTATTTCTCTACTCAGTTTAGATAAACTGCACTTACCCCATCACACACTCTTGGTTTAACCGCTATCTTTTAAGTGCCCCAAAGCAACTTTAGTCTCTACCAAACGGTAGTTGGTGTCTCTGAGAATGATGAAGCTACGGCTACACATCTCAAAACCACCTGTCCCCTCCAGCCCCACAACCAAACTGCCCCTCCCTCTCTTAGTCTGTCACAGGAAACTGGTGGCCTGATGGGTCTCTGGGATGGGGATTCTTTTCCTTGGCTTTTTCATGGCCCCCAGGAAAATGAGACACCAGGTGGGCACACCCGAGGCTGGGCAGACACTCCAACCTGGCCAGCCTTCCCAGGTGCTTTCTAAACATATGCCTGAGAGTGGGCTACCCTGCCCTCATCACTTAGCAAAATCAGCGCTTTCAGAAAGGTGCAGATGCTCTGCTGAAGGTTGGGGCAGGAGGGAGAAAAAGATGCTGCCTGGGTATCGAGGAAAAATGTTCATTCTTTCTCAGGAGTATTATTTGTCTATAGTATTAATACATCCTCACTCTTAACAAAAAACCCCAGCTCCTCCCATAATGCCCTCTCCCCAAAAGACAAAAGAGAACAAAGAGAGTCAATGGAGGACTCACCGTAAGCTAATGATTTTCTTCTGGTCTGGGGAGTCGGCCTCCACAGATGGGGTAGGGGATTGGGCTGTTGGCGACCTGCAGGCTTTCTTTTTCTCCTCCACACCATTCTCAGCCTCTGAGCTGAAGAAGAAAGGAAAACGCTTCAACTTAGACATTCAGAGAGAGGTAGCTGGAAGGAAAACGATGAAGTAACCCGGTTTTCTAGAGTGGAATGATTTTCATTCCCCACTGATAGGCTAGTTAACTTTGACAGCTAGGCCCTTTCCCAATCTCCATTCTAACCCCTTGCCTGGTGCCCCAATGGCAGTAGCTGCAGGTCATACCTGTTTCACTTGTAAATGCCAAACTGTGTGGACTTGCTGGCTCCCAGGTCTGTGTTGCCCAGCTCTGCTGCTCTGCTTAGGCTGTGCTGGGGAAGTCAGATCACCTGGAGGCTGGGAGGGCCCTGCACACGTGCACACGCACACGCACACACACAGACACTCATGTGTGGCCTCCTCATGTGTGGCCTCCTGCAGGTGTGAGCCTTCCCTCTGGGAACCCCCACCCCTTTTGTTTGCACTTCTCTTATGTCACTTACATGTAGTTTAACCAAGCAGTTCCCTAAGCAATTTACAGTCTCTGATCTTTAAACCACCCAGACTAGGTAGGAATTACTACCCTCATTTTATAGATGAGGAATCTGAGGCTTTTGCTATCTTGCCTAAGTTCAGAGAGCTAGCATCTATCTTACTTGAGATTCAAACGCAGTATGTCTGTCTGCAAAGCCTTTGTGTTCTCTGTCTCCATCCATCCCCACAACCACCTACTCATCCATTTATCCCCATAATTAACTCTTCAGTGTGAGAGCTCCAGGGTGGGGTGGGAATCTTACTCATCTTTGTCCTAACCCTGGGGTCTAGGATAGTGTTGACCTACAGTCATGATCAATAGGCTTTGGAAAACCTAGGTCTGACCTAGATAAAAGAGAAGGTGGAAGGGAGTAGAGTGCAAGGTGAGTCAAGAGGGTTTGTGCATAGAACCAACAAACAGAGGACAACCAGCATGGGGGATGCAGAACTGGGCTCCATCAGTAGGCCAGTGAAGATTCTTGGGAAGCAGGGGAAACCATTTCCAATGGGAAAGTGGGAAAGGAAGGGAAGTTGAAGGAAAAATACAAAATGTTTTTTATGGATCAGAACTTCTTTGGTGTGTCAGCTCAGTAAAACACAAACGATACTTCTGAGGATGTGAGGACTCCATGGAGACTGAGCATAAAGAAAGACATGTTAAGATGGCATTGCTATGAGAAATTAGCTAATCTTCATTTTTATTTACCACCTATTTGGTATTCTCACCTGGATATGACTGTGCAGGCAGGAAATGCCACTGGATAATTTAAGCTGTCTGGTTGCTTTGCTGACCACTTTTCACAGCATATGAAAATTGCAGCCTAGGCGAGGAGTCCTATTGTAGTGTCAGAATCAAGGCCAGTATATCTGACAAGGGTATCTAACTAATAATCCCCACAAATGGTTGCTACTTTTTTTTTTTGAGATGGAGTTTCACTCTTGTTGCCCAGGTTGGAGTGCAGTGGCACGATCTCGGCTCACTGCAATCACTGCCTCCCAGGTTCAAGTGATTCTCCTGCCCGAGTAGCTGGGATTACAGGTGCACGCCACCATGCCTGGCTAATTTTTGTATTTTTAGTAGAGACGGGGTTTTGCCATGTTGGCCAGGCTGGTCTCGAACTGCTGACCTCAGGTGATCCTCCTACCTTGGCCTCCCAAAGTGCTGGGATTACAAGCGTGAGCCACTGTGCCTGGCCAAATGGTTGATGCTCTTAATTTTGTGGTAAGCATTTCTTTTTTCCTAGTAGATACATATCTGAGGACAGAGGTCCAACCTTCTATTTCTTCAATTCTTCTCAAAGTACTTAAAACAGTTACATACATTAAAAGGGCTCAGTGCATAACAGAATTGCATTATGTGACAAAGGTACATGGAAGGCCAAGGCCTTGAAATATTATTAGGAAAACCGTGTTTGGGTTTAAATAATAATTGGACTTTATTAAACTTAACACCATGTTTAATTTGTGGACTCAAAGAATTTTAGAATAGTTAAGAGGCCTTAAAGCACATCTCTGGCTTTTTTCTCTTCCCCCAAAACACACACACATTATCTCTCTTCTTCAACAGATTCAGGCAGAAATCTACTTGAGAAGCCCTCTTTAAGTAGAGACTGGGTATAGAACTTCAATAATCCATCTCAACATTTATTCAGATATTTACTGGATTTTATGCAGGATCAGATGAAGGCTTAGAGGGAGGGCCAGAGCTGTCCTGTACAGCATCTTTGTGTACAGAGAACCACTCTGCAAAAGGTGCTCCTGGCAGAGATAAGGTGCTCCTTGCTCTGGGCAGAAATGGCCCAGCACCAACGTCAGAAGGCAGCAAAACTGAGGCTAGATTTCAGTCCCTCTTTGACCCTGACTCATCTTGGTCAAGCTTTTGTGTGCAGCGCAGGTGACTAAGTGCTTAACCACATGAGGTGGTCCTGTTTTGGGACTCAGCTTAGCACTGAAAAGATTACAGTGCATGCCTCTAGATTGTCCTACTCAAACAATGTCTTTCAAGGATGGAACATACAGTTGTACTCAAAGTACCTTTTTCCTACATACTCTCCACTTTACTTCTCCTTCAGCTTGTGTCTTGTCTTCAGCACTGGTTCTCTCCTTGAAGGCCCTAGCCAGGGGGCACGTCTTCCACATTGCTTAAAAGTCTCTATGCTGCCTGCTGATTTTATAACTCACTAGGCATCTAATTAATACCTTGTACTGGTACCTTTTCTCCCAAAAATCTTAGTTATCCAGCACTAGACTAAGTTCCTCAAAGGCAGGAAATGTCTGTTTTTTTTTTCCACGGCACTCAGCTCAGTATTTGCTCACGGTGGTCATTTATAGGTTGAATGATACGGATTAATTATGTAGTATCTCAAAGAGGAAGTGAAATTCACCTACAGGTCAATTCGATCTTAGGTTTTTGCTTACTTAAAGATGCTACAGGCTCAAGCAAGTTAATTGCTCACACAGGCAAGATTATTCCTGCAAGCGTCCCTTACCTTGGAGGTCTTGTCAGCAGCAGACTGAAACTATGTAGAATTCAAGCAGCAGAGGCTAGCGTGTGTTTCAGTGAGCAGTGTGGGAGGGGAAATGGAATGCTTCCTCAAGGCCTTTTGGAAACTTTGAAGTCAATAAAGCTGAATCAGGCCTCTCAGCAACTGTAAAGCTACGGTCAACGAAGCTGAACAGGTTTCATTTAAATCATGAAAATAAGGAAATCAGTTTTTATTTATTTTTTAACCAGAAGACAAAGCCCTGTTATGGACTTTGACTAAAAGAGTCAACTGAAAAAACAAACCAAAAAAAACAATCCTCCTTTTTCAACAAATATTTACTGGACTGGTCCCTGCTGTCAGGGTGCTCAGAGCTTTGTAGGTGAGACAGGTAAGTGAGCTGGTGGTTGTTAAGTATCCATAGAAGCAGTAGAAGATGCTGGAGACACAGGACCAACCTTCACTTGGCCCTGGCAGGTTATTTCTCCTCCCATCTCCAACCCACTTTAAGCCTCAGTTATGGTCCCTGCCTGAAAGGTTTTTAGTAGAAATTTCAAAGCAGTGAGACAGTCATGCTTATAACAACTGAACCTGACTTCACCCATTAGGCGACAGCATTTTTATTTTTATTTATTTATTTTTTTGAGACAGAATTTCACTCTTGTCACCCAGGCTGAAGTGCAATGGCGTGATCTCCGCTCCCTGCAACCTCCACATCTCGGGTTCAAGTGATTCTCCTGCCTCAGCCTCCTGAGTAGCTGGGATTACAGGCACCTGCCACCATGGCTGGCTAATTTTTGTATTTGTAGTAGAAACGGGGTTTCACCATGTTGGCCAGGTTGGTCTCGAACTCCTGGTCTCAAGTGATTTGCCCACTTTGGCCTCCCAAAGTGCTGGGATTATAAAGCATAAGCCACCACGCCTGGCCAGGGGACAACATTTTTATTGCTGGCTAGGAAAACCTTGTTTCAATAAAACACTGCCACACACTGTTACACAATTTATAAATACAAAAACAGGTTGTACAATCTCTATCAATCATCTAATATTTGTCACTTCCCAGACCTCATTAGTTTGATGATGACTTAAATTTGGATTTCACAATTTTTCGGAATTAGAACTCTAATGTGGAGGCAACCATCATTCCTCCTGGAGACAGTATCTGTGAGTTTCAGGTAAACTCAATATGCCTTTCTCTTGTCACATCACTGGCCCTTTACCCCTCCCGCTGGGAATGTATTGTATTCAGGCACCATCACATGCAAGTCCAAGTAAATAAGTAGCTGAGGGCAGAAGTTATGATTAAGCTGTGTCTCAGGTGAAGGAAAACAAGTGTTTCACTGTGGTTCAGTCCAAGAAGGTGTGTTCCCTTCTACTTGCAGTGGTGAGTCCCTGTGTTTGAGTCTACTTACATGTTAATCTAAGCTAAAGGCATAAAAATATGTCACTAAGCTTCCTTATGGTAGCAGAAGTAGAGGTAGTTTTATATCTACCATTATTTTTTAAGAAGTCTGATCATTTTAAAGCCACAGTCTTGACCAACAAAGGTTTAGAAGAGTCTTGAAGATAAGATATGTTTCATCAGAGGGTCTTCATAGAATAAATTCCTGGAAATGGGATTGTTGTGGTCATGGGTGGGTCTCTGAAAGTAGAGTGTTGCTGAAACCCTGTAGTGAAAACCAGGTTGGCATCTTGATTCACCAAGATCTGGGGCCTCATAGGCATTTGTTTTCAGAGAGCTGCCTGCTCAGTGGCTCCGTGGCTGGCAGACACTCTTTGGAAAGCAAAGAGCTGGGCTACAGAGATGGAAGAGGGCTGGACGGCAGCCATAGTACAAATAAAGAGAGGCCTCACAGTGACCAAAAGAAGGAAATAGAATGGAGTGTGGAAGTACAAGAGTGAGCAATGGAGACAGGATGGCTGGGAAACCCTTTAGCTTCTCCAATTTCATAAACTCGGAATCTCCCAAATTAGATTTTTATAAGTCAAGAAGAATGACCTTCCATTTACAATTCTGATACATATATTTTTGTTTGGACAACTACACATTTCATTTATCTATCTACATATTTATTTCTGAATAGGCACTATAAGCATAAGTATAAAATTTAAAAGTTACAAATAGAAAAACAAATTTCTTTTTACCCCTGTTTCATGGTGACCCAGTTTCTCTCCACAAAGGCACCTACTCTTCCCAGCAACTTGTGTGTCCTTCCTGGGGGAGTCTGTGCACATATCAGCATGTGCATTTTTTGAAGTACAAATGATAGATAGCATGCTGTTCTACGCCTTGCTTTTTTTTTTTTTTTCTTTTTTTTTTACTTATTGTATCTTGGTGCTCTCCTGTCACTACCTAAAGATCTTCCTCATACTTTTAAATGACTGCATAAAGTTCCATTGTGAGGATGAATTGTTATTTAACCAGTTCCTTATTGACGGGGCATGTAGGTGGATTCCAGTCTTTTGCAAATACTAACAACATTGCACAAATGTCCTTATATGTTTATAACATGTGAATAATTTTCTGGAAATGGAACTGCTGCATCAAAAGGTATATGATAGAAAAAATGTTACAGCTATTGCCAAATTGCCCTCAGTAGACATTTTGTGATTCACACCCAAATATACAACAGTGTTTATATCTTCTCACTAATAAAGTGTTAGTCTTAAAAATATACATATTTTGAAGTACCTAATAGCTGGCACACAAAATAACAATAATCATTTTAATCATGACTAGTGCTAAACTTTTTGATCTTTGCAAATGTAAAAGGCTAAAAAATATTCCACTTACAGTTTTCATTTGCATTTTCTTCTTAAGAGTAAAGCTGAGTGTATTTCCATATATCTAAGCGCTTATTAAAATTTTTCTTGTTTTGTGAATTAGTTGTTTGTATGTACATTTTGCCAATTTATCTAATGGTTTGCTGTCACTCAGGCTGGAGTGCAGTACAGTAGCACAATCTCAGCTCACTACAACCTCTGCCTCCCAGGTTCAAGTGATTTTCTTGTCTCAGCCTCCTGAGTAGCTGGGATTACAGCTTGGGGGTTTGAGGCTGCAGTGAGCCATGATTGTGCCACTGCACTTTACCCTGGGTGACAGAGGGAGACCCTATCTCAACAACAAAAAGTGGTAGCTACTGAGGAGGCAGATAGGGGATGGGAGAGGTGGGATTGAGATCATTATACAATTTTAATGAATTATAGTATTTTGGTAAGCATTTAAACAATTTAAAAAGTTTTATTCATATCCTTGTAGCAAAGATGTAAGGTACAAAGTGGATAATAAAAATCAGTGGATTTACTATCTTCAAATGTTTGAGCTCTTACTATGTGTAAAACCTCATAGCAGATTTTATGTTCTCAAAGGACTTAGGCTTTACTGGGAACTTAAGTTTAGTACATAAATAAAGAACAAAACATGTCATAAAGGATATTGTGTCATAAAGAAGGTGTCTAAGGAATTCAGAAACCTCTTCTAATTGTAAAGAGGAGACTCAGAGAAGTTGTGTGGAAGAAATAAGCATGACACCCTTGTGTATGGGGAGGGCACTATGTCTTTTCTAGTTAAGTAGAAAAATATAGCTGTCAGAAATATATTTCAGTACGAGAAATGTAAATTATATTTCTATTTGTTGTATAAAACAGTAAAAATAAAACAGTCCTTTGGATTGGAGACATCAAAACTTTCGTTACTGCATCACAGCCATCGGTGCCACCTCTCTGCCCAAAGAAACGCTGCAGTTATACAATGATTATTGTGGAAGGATTGAGATTCGAGCTGGATACATACAATTTGGACTCATAGAGATGCCATAAGGTCATGAGAAACACAAGGAAAGGCAGAAGCAAAATATGCAGACAAGGAAAAGTCACTCTCACAAGGAAATCCAGTAATTTTTTTTTTGAAGTACAGGCAGCAGGAAGAAGCAGAAATTAAGTTGTGAAGTTTGACTCCTAACGAGAGAAGGCTACTTTTAGACTTCATTTGACTGGTGGCAGGTATTAATTGAAGATTTTTAAACAGAAGGAATGAAATGATGAGATATTAAATGCCCACCTTTTATACATCATGGACCTGATGAGCTATGGGCTTCTGGAGGACTATATTCCTATTTGTACAAGAACAAGGGAGGGTGGAAGCTAGAGACGAGAGAAAACAGAAAGGCAGGTAGGGAGGTGAATCTGAAGGCAAGAAGCAGACACTGCATTGGAGGGAAAATCCAGAGATAACATTGGAATGATTAGGGAGAGCACGCAATGGAGAGGAACATCCGAGAACACCAAGATTATCTGGGGGATGGAGAGGATGGCATTGCCACTAACAGTTATAGGGAACACGAGAGAAATTGTAGTTTGGTGGGAAGGATTTTGTAAATTTAGTTTTAGACATAATAGACGTTATGTTGATAGCAGGTAGAAAACTGTATCTAATAAAACCAAAAGAGCCCCAAATAGGTCAACAATAAAAAGAATATCAGATTTTGCAGAGGAGAGGTTCCGCCAGTTTGGAAACTAATTCCATTGAGTCTCAAGCATACTGCTGTAGCAAAAATGAATACCTAAACACCAGCAGCAATAGCAGGGCTAGAGAAATGGTTTAGCAGAGGCCACCATCTGGCTCCAGTAACTTCTTTAATATCGTCTCAAAGAAGACCCCTCTGTTCTCATGAAAGTGGACAAATCATTGTCCCATGAACAATTATGTGATTCATTCCTGCCTCTATATCTACTCCTAATTCTGTTTTCCTAAAATATTATGTCTCTTTGAAAGCCTAAGGCAACTCATATAACTCCAAAAAGCAATTAATTGTTAAGATTCTGATTCTGGAGAGACAGAAACCCAACTCAAACTAGCTTATGTTTTTTTAAAAAAGTAACCAAACACCCCCAAGGGTTTTTGTCACTGCTTTAAGATGAAGTCAACAGTAGAGAGTGGGTGCAGCTGCAGTGATTTCCCTTCCACCCTTGGAACGCACAGCAATGATCTCTAGGATCTTACTCTCCAAGACTTCTGGGACATCAATGTGCAATTCATCCTCCTAAGACACCGCCTCCATTATGTCATGCTCCAGAGTCAACAATGGCTTTCTATTGAGCACCAGATCGAGGCATCTGGACATGAGCCAAGACCCTCCAGTTTTGCAATCTCCCTCTGCTTTTCAAAAGGAATTCTCTGTTCCAGCCATGTTGGTCTTCTTACCTTGGCTGCACTTATATCATGTTCTGTCCTTCCTCTATGCATTGATTCTCAGTTCTCTGCTCCCTCCTCTCTACACACAGGAACCCATCATACCAGACTCTGAACAAATCCAGTTACATCCCCACTTTGATACTGACCTCCATCTCTTCATTATCAATAATATAAGAAATTATGCAATTAATACTTATTGCCTAGACATCTATTTGCAGTATAGGAAAACAATTAGCATTTTAAAAAGGTCTTGGGCTTAAATTTTATCTCAAAACCTACCTCATGAATGAACTCCTTCCCAAGTGTGGTTGACAAGTTTTGGAAGAGCGGGTGGGAGCAAGAGAAAAAGGTCAGTCGTTTCATTTTCCCCACCGCTGAATTGGCATTGTATGCAAACTTATTTTTTCAAACTGATTATTAGTTAGATGAGCAATAATTTGAAACCATATGGAAACTTGAAAAGACTGTCTTCATCAAACTAACTTCACAGCAGTAGCATTTTGAGGCCAAGCACAGTTGGAAAATAACAAAGTAAATTATAAAATGCAGCAAGGAGGTAGCAATGGACTTTTCTAGTTTCCAGCCAAGGAAGATTGATGCTGCTGATAGTGAATTCTCTTTTGCTATTTACAGCCTCAGTACATGAATGCTATTTTGCAATGCATAATACTACCAAACTTTCTAAAAACATATACTGAATAGATCTCCTCCAAACTAGACTATAACCTTTTTAGGGGCAGAGACTTTAAGCACTTTTTTTTTGAATTTCTGTCTTCATTCCTCTTTTTTTTTTTTTTTTTTTTTTTTTTAAAAAGCCTGTTGCACAGGCTAGAGTGCAGTAGTGTGATCTTGGCTCACTGCAACCTCCACCTCCTGGATTCAAACAATTCTCCTGTCTCAGTCTCCTGAATAGCTGGGATTACAGGCGTGTGCCACCATGCCCAGTTAATTTTTGTATTTTTAATAGAGACAGAATTTCACCATGTTGGCCAGGCTGGTCTCAAACTCCTGACCTCAGGTGATCCGCCCACCTTGGCCTCATATCTTCATTCCTTTGTGAAGCTCTTCTCCAGTAGCAGTTGGATGTCACAATGAGCCACTTTAATATACCTAAGATATATTAGAGGACATCTATTTGATTAAAGTTTTTGTCCTGAAGACTGTGTTTAGGAAAGAATTAGTTTTAAAGTCCAGAAAAACATATTTAGAGAAAATGAAAATTTTCATGACTCAGTGAGGTCTATCATAAAGGAGACCAATTTGGAACCTCACTTTAAAGGAATAGAAGATCAAAGAGAACAAAGCTATGGGGATGAGAACTTCAAGCAAGAGTCATAAAAGGTTCTATTACTAGTATACAAAGGAGGAGAAAGGAAAGAACTGACTTATATATCAGGAATGCCAAGGAGAAGTGGTATCTGTAGTACGAGAACTGCCAGGAGAGTAGAATGATAAGGAATAGAGTGGCTGAGGGGCCAGACTTACTGATGGACGGATAACGGTGCTTCTGAATTTAGGAGGGAATAACAGGCCCTGCCATGGTTTCCTGAGATGTGACAGTTTATGAACCTGATACTCATGAGAAAATTATCGTTTATCTTTTGATAGACGGGTATTGCAAGAGAGTAATGTCAGGGAAACTGGGTGCTATGGTCTGAATGTTTGTGTCCACCAAATATTGTTATGCTGATATTCTAACCCCTAAGGTGAAGGCATTAAGATGTGGGGCTTTTGGGAGGTGATTAGATTATGAGGGTAGAGCCCTCATGAATGGGATTAATGCCCTTGTAAGGAGCTCATTAGTCCCTTCCACCACATGAGGATCCAACAAAATGTAGCCATCCCTGAAACAGCAAATATGTCCTCACCAGATACTGAATTTGCTGATGACTTCATCTTGAACTTCCAGCCTCCAAAACTATGAGAAATAAATTTCTGTTGTTTACAAGAATATCAATCCATTTGCATTGCTATAGAGGAATACCTAAGACTGGGTAATTTATAAAGAAAAGAGGTTTAATTGGTTCACAGTTCTGCAGGCTGTCTAGGAAGCATAGTGCCGGCATCTGCTTCTGGTCAGGGTCTCAGGGAGCTTACAATCATGGTGGAAGGCGAAGGGGGAGCAGGCACGTCCCATGGTGAGAGTGGGAGCAACAGAGAGAAGGGGAAGTTCAAGATTCTTTCAAAAAACCAGATCTTATATGAACTGAGTGAGAACTCACTCATCACCAAGGTGATGGTGTGAACCCATTTGTGAGGGAACCACTGCCGTGATCCAATCACCTTCCACCAGGTCCCACCTCTGACACTGGGAATCACATTGGAACATGAGATTTGGAGGGGACAAACATCCAAACCATATCGTTCTGCCCCTGGCCCCTCACATCTCATCCTCACATTGCAAAATACAATCGTACTTTCCCCAAAGTCCCCAAAAGTCTTAACTTGTTCCAGCATCAAGTCTAAAGTACTAAGTCTCATATGAGACTCATCTCCTACCACCAATGAGCCTGTAAAATAAAAAAAGTTATGTACTTCCAAGATACAATGGTGATACAGGCACTGGATAAACATTCCCATTCCAGAAAGGAGAAGTCGGCCAAAAGAAAGGGGAAGTAGGCCCTACACAAGTCTGAAACCCAGCAAGGCAGTCATTAAGTCTTAAAGCTCCAAAACGATCTCTTTTGAGATTGTTTACACCATGCTTCCTGTATAGCCTGCAGAACTATGAACCAATTAAACCTCTTTTCTTTATAAATTACCCAGTGTCAGGTACTCTTTCATAGCAATGCAAATGGACTAACATACTTGTAAACAACAGAAATTTCTTTCTCATGGTTTTGGAGACTGGAAGTTCAAGACCAAGTCATGGAGCTCATTGGTGCAAGGAGTGAGCTCCCAAGGCCTTGGGCAGTTCTGTCTCTGCAGCTTTGCAGGGTGCAGCCTCTCTGGCTGCTCTCACAGGTTGGAGTTGAGCGCCTGTGGGTTTACCAGATGTAGGGTGCAAGCTGCCAGAGGCTCTACCATTCTGGGGTCTGGAGGACAGTGGCTCCCTTCCTACAGTTCCACTAGGCAGTGCTCCAGTGGGCACTCTGTGTGGGGGCACAACCTCACATTTCCCCTCAGCACTGCCCTTGTAGAGTTTTTGTGTTGGCTACGCTGCATGATAGGCTTCTGCCTGGGCACGTAGGCCTTCTGATATATCCTCTGAAATCTAGGTGGAAGTCGTCAAGCCTTCTTTACTCTTGCATTCTGTGTGTCTGCAGGATTAGCACCACACGGAAGCCACGAAGGCTTATAGCTTGCACCCTATGGAGTGGTAGCCTGAGCCATACCTGGGCCCCTTTGAGCTGAGGCTAGAGCCAGACTGGCCGGGACACAGGGAGCAACATTTTTTTTTTTTTTTTTTTTCAGCAGGCTGAATGGACTGACACCAGTTTTAGAGGTTCTCTTCTAGGACAGAGAATGAATGAGGACCAGGTGATAGGTGAGAAAGGAAATGGGACGAGTCAGAAATGATAACCCAGAGAGGCATTGCTAGTAAACTTCACAGCAGAATGTTTCATTATGTGAATACAAACTCCCCTTGAATTATACTTCAAATCTCTTGTCTGACCTTACAAAAATTATATTTATGCTAATATGCTAATAAATTTTATCCAGAGAGAGAGAATATATTATGCTAGAAATACATGTATGTGGTCAGAAGAGAATTTTTTTACCTATTAATAGTGCGATAACCTTTTAGCTTAAAACAGACAAAACCCAGGGCCATTAGAAGCCGACTTAGAAGAGAGAAATGTTTGCTTTTGTTTTCAGGCACCCCTCTCCACTCCCGTGGAGACAAGCTGTGCTCCTCTGGCCCTCAGCTAAGCCCCTGAAAGAAGAGCTGCCTCTTGCCACCCTGGCATTTGTGATGACTATAGCTCTTTCTTTCCTCTTATACCCTTCATTTCCTGTAACTCTGTCTTCTGTTTCATGTAGGAGTTAAAAAAAAAGATATCAAAAGCCAGAGAGAGCTTAAAAGACCAAGTACACGGGTGTTGCAGCAGAGTTAAAAGTTACTATGGGGGTCCAAAATAGTTCCAGAAACCTGTGCCTTTGTTTCTCCCTCACTCAAACTCCGCATTGCTACATCCTCAGTCTCCTGTGTTCTGATCTTACAGTGCAGAGCCGCACACACATGAGGACAGAGTAGGGTGTTCACAGGATGTGACATACAGGACTTTCCCAGAGGCCAGGTTCGGGTCTCAGGCCATATCCCACCAAGTGAATCAACATGGGCGTCAGCAGCACATGTGAAAATTCTCTTTGCTTAAATGCCAAGTATTATTAAAGCTAAGGATTCTTTTTCTAATAAAAAATTAATGGGACTCAACTTCTAGAGAAGAAAGACATTGTCACTTTAAAAAAGTGGAATATATCTGTATATTGGTGAAAGCAGTTTTATGTAAAAGGCTTTGGTTTAACCAAAACACCCTCAAATTAGACACACGTAAGGAAAAAGAAGTTCATGATATCCCATGGCAAAAAATAAAAGAGAGTGTAGTTTTAGTTATTTCAAATTGTGAGGTTTCAAAGGTGTTAATCTACCTAAGAATGTGAATGTCTCATATCTGTATTTGGCTTTCCCTAGAATGTATCCATGTGGTTTGTCATGTTAGTGTCAACAATATAGAATTATTCCATATTGTTATATAAAAATATATTATACATGATTTTAATTATTACAAGTATCAACATATGAAATAATTGTGGAACTAGTGACAACTCTTCACTGCTGTTAAAATGTTTACCCCAATATCTTAAATATAGCTAACTTTTACGGGATAGAATAATTAGATTGAATATAATTTGTACATGACAGCTAGTACCTCTTTCAAGGAAATAAGCAGTGGATCTAAAATATTTTAATTTTATATTTGACGTCTTTATTTACTGTCCTTAATTTTTCCCACCATAAATATGCATTTTCTCTATCTGCACTTTAAACGTGTTGCTTTGGAAAACACATCTCTGCCTCTTCTCTCTTCCTTGCCACTCCTTTCTATTGGATTTCCCGAATGACTTTATATTTGCATGGTGCTTTGCCATTTAAGGAGCATTCATACCCATGACACCACGATACCACACTAACCCTCACGCGGGCATGTAAGACAGGCATGTTAGACAGATGTTTGAGGCAGGCATGTAAGACAGGTGTTATCCACATTTCACAAATAAGGAAACAAAGATGAGTTCATTGAGGGCCCACACAACTCCAATCTCGGTGACTGAAGCCTCTATTACTCCCATACTATGACCAGCCCTCTCTTTCCAAGCCCGGCCAGACACCAAGACCTGTAGACTTTACCTTCTTAATATTTTCTAATTAAGTCCCCTCTTTTTCTTTCCCTCATTTAGTTGACTTAGCTAGGGTCCTCAATGCCTCCTGCCTGGACTGCTATACCTCCCTATCTCATTTGAGTTATATGTGACCTCTTCTCCTTCCATCTATATGGAAGATCACTTTGCTCTGTGATCTTTGCAAACCCCAAATATGATCACATCATTCCTTCTCCTCCTTTAAAACCCCTTTGGCTCTCTGTTGCCTACAGGATAAAGCTGAAGATGAGTACAGCAAACAGGTCCTCTGTAATGTGAAGCCTCCCTTTCTGGCTTTGAACCTCTTATGCTGCCCCCAAGCACCCTCCTCTTGAGCTGCCGTGCCTTCTCTGTGGTCCCTTGCACGCACTGCTTATCTTTCAAGATATAGCTCTTGCTGGGGTCACCTCCTACCTGGCGACTTCCCCAACCCCTTCTGGGTCCTAAGGACTGACCTCTTCTTCTTTGTGCTCCTTTCCAGTACCCTGTGACTGTCATGGAAACTGTACCACTTTAGTATGTGGTTTGTTTAAAAATTACAAATGGGGTCAGGTGCCGTGGCTCACACCTGTAATCCCAGCACTTTGGAAGGCTGAGGCGGGTGGGTTACTTGAGGTTAGGAGTTTGAGACCAGCCTGGTCAGTGAAACCCTCTCTCTACTAAAAATACAAACATTAGCTGAGTGTGGTGGTGCATGCCTGTAATTCCACCTACTCAGGAGGCTGAGGCCAAAGAATTGCTTGAACCTGGGAGGCAGAGGTTGCAGTAAGCCAAGATCATGCTACACTGTATTCCAACCTGGGCAACAGAGTGAGACTCTGTCTCAAAAAAAAAAAAAAAAAAAAAAAAAAATTATAAATGGGCTACTGTTTACTTGTCTTTGCCCTGCTTTGACCATAAGCCTCTGGAGGGCAGGATCCTGGTCTTCTCACATCTCTGTATCCCCACAAAGGGATTCAATTCATTTACCTTAAGGACTTCATGTTCCTTAAACCAGCTCCAAAGGCCAGGCTTTCTGATTTCTAGCCCAGAGCCCATTTTGGCTCTACCAGACAGTATAAATAGCAATAGGAATGGATGTACTTCACTTGGAATTCCTGGGTTTGGGAAAACTGGCATGGGAAAGGCCAGGAGTTTTCTGCTGGGGTTTGGATCCTGTTCTGGAACAACTCCCCATAGTTCAGTAGACTAAACTACTGAGGATGCTTTTGGTGAGGCAACGGTCTGCCCTTCCAATGCCTTCAGACAAACATTAGACAGATGGATCCTGTGAAGGTTATGGCTAAAGAAGGAACATTTCCATCGAGGGAGCTTTATCATTTCTTCCCACAAAACTAGGTGAAAGGTAGTGGAGCCTGCCTGGTTACTGAGGCCAAATGATCTCATCATTACTGCTGGGAGGGGCCACCATGCCTGAGTTTGCTTTACTTTGCTAGAGTTTAAAGGGCAATGCTTAGCTATTAGATTCCAAGAAATGGAAAGAAAACAGGATTGCTTTCCTTCGTTTTATGCCTTCTTGGAAATGGAAAAGGTTCCAGGAGAAGAATCTGTATTCCATGGTCTGTGGCTTCCTAAGAGTAGCTCACGTCCCAGTTTCTGGGAGTGGCATCTTCATAAGGATGTTTATCATATTTCAGTGTCTTAGTAAGGGCCCTGGTTTCCTCGCCTCCACACCAGATCCTCCTCTCACAGCCTGCGTCACAGAGCTGCTCTCTGTCACACCTTAGTCAAATTGAGAACACACAGAGTTTTTTTGTTGTTATTGTTAAATTTTTAAAAGCTTGGCGAATGTATGCATTTTCTACATGACCAATGACGCTAGGCATTGTTGATAAGAGAAGCAGTGAATGTTTTAAAATCAGTCATGGTTATTGCTGGATTTTATTAGAAACACTCAGACTGGTCTAGTTTTGGGGGTTAATATGAAATTCACAGCGCAGCTGAGTAAATAAGGGTACCCACTTATTTTCATAAATTATTTTTAAAGTTTTAAACCACTGACTATGAACATTTTATAACATATAAAACATGTACAAAGTAGACAGAATAGTATAAACAAGGCAATCTTGTTTCATCTATATACCTGTACCCCACCACTCCTACCTCCTACTGGTTTTGAGACAAATCCCAGACCATATTATCTTTTCATCTGTAATTACTGCAGTGCATAACTCTAGAAGATAAAGATTCTTTGAAAAAATAAACACAATACCAACATCAAACCTTAAGACAAAATTGTAATTGATTTTTAAAAAATGAGTGAAATATGGCTGTTTTTCAGGGAAACTATTAGCACGACGTAGTAGTATTTAGGATTGGAGTGGACTAAAGCATCTCTAGGCACACTGTTGGATATCTGGTTCCCCAGTAAGGGACTTGGGAGAGTTCCTCTTCTCACACTAGCCCACATGGCTCTTGCTAGCACAGCAGTAGGAGCTACCTACTTTGACATCACCAGGTACCAGGGTCCCTTTTCTCTTGCCCTTCCTGCTCTGGCTGTCCTGAAGAGAGGAAAAAATGGAAATGCCATTCCCCAGTCTCAACACCCGAGTCAGATTCAGCTTGAAGCTGAAGAAGAGAGATTCCCAATGACACGAATCAGCATGAAAGGAATTATGGCTGTGAACAGAATGTATCGAAGTGGGTATGTGTCCATGACTCTAGGTGGGATGATGGAGCCACTCTGCATCCTGTCTGTGCCTCAGGCTGCAGCTGCTCCTCTTTAATCTGCCCTCCCACCCCCTCCTCACCCCCCCAACCCCCCCACCACATACCCAAGAGACAGTGAGAGAAACCTGAGCAGCAGCAGACACAGGGTGTGATGTGACAGCCAGGCTGCCCACTTCCTCTGGCCCATCAATACTTTGTGTCAGCAAGTCCTCAGGCTGTGCTGGCCCTCAAGATTATCTGGGTTTTTCATATGAAAAAAAGCTCAACATCACTGATCATTAGAGAAATACAAATCAAAACCACAATGAGATACCATCTCACACCAGTCAGAATGGCGATGATTAAAAAGTGAAGAGAAAGCAGATGCTGGCAAGGCTGCAGAGAAAAAAAGAATGCTTTTACACTGCTAGTGGGAATGTAAATTAGTTCAATCATTGTGGAAGACAGTGTGGCGATTCCTCAAAGACTTAGAAGCAGAAACACCATTTGACCCAGCAATCCCATTACTGGGTATGTACCCAAAGGAATAGAAATCATTCTATTATAAAGATACAGGCACGAGTATGTTCACTGCAGCACTATTTACAATGGCAAAGTCATGGAATCAACCCAAATGCCCATCAATGATAGACTGGATAAAGAAAATGTGGTACATTATACACCATGGAATACTATGCAGCCATAAAAAAGACTGAGATCATGTCCTTTGCACGGACATGGATGGAGCTGGAAGCCACCATTCTCAGCAAACTAATGCAGGAAAAGAAAAATCAAACACTGCATGTTCTCACTCATAAGTGGGGGCTGAAAGATGAGAACACATGGACACAGGGAGAAGAACATCACACACTAAGCCCTGTCAGGAGAGGTGGGAGGGAGAGCATCAGGAAGAAGAGCTAATGGATGCTGGGCTTAATACCTAGGTGATGGGTTGATCGGTGCAGCAAGCCACCATGGCACCCATCTACCTATGTAACAAACCTGCACTTCCTGCACATGTACCCTTGAACTAAAAATAAAAGTTGAAGAAGGAGAAGAAAAAAAGATTGTCTGGGTTTTCATGTGAACATGCTCATTTATCTTGGATAATTTACAAGGTTTGTAACAATTCTGTATAGATCTAAAAGATGAACAGTATGTTTGAAACAAAATATGGAATTGTAGGTGCAAAAATCAGCTCTCTCAAAAGCATTAGATTCCCTGAATTGATCAATCATAAACATATACTTCAAAGGGCACCTGTCCCCTTATCCTTACAAAAGGTTCTTGCCAACTCTTAGAACAAAAAGTCTACAGAATTTGGTTCATAAAAAAACGGCTTTTACAAAACAATAATTCGTACCATCTCCTTGAATGGCTTCACATACCAAATAGGCAAGTTACCTTAGAGAGGGCACTGAAGAAATGTCTTTTCTAAGCTAGAAGGCCAGCTTGTTCTTAAGGCAGACAGACATCTGCACAGAATAGTGGGGGATAATGGGAACGGCTCCTGTCCTTAAATTCCATAAATTCTCTTACCACCTCCCTGGCCCCCTACCCCAGTGTGCTCCACCTGTTTTTCTCTTGGAATAATCTTCTTTGGAAAAGGTAGGCCAGGATTGGTGGTGGTGGAGTGCTGGAAGGCCTCTCTCTCTCTTTTTTTCTTTTTTTGAGATGGAGTTTCGCTCTTCTTGCCCAGGTTAGAGTGCAATGGTGCAATCTTGGCTCACTGCAACCTCTGCCTCCTGGGTCCAAGGGATTCTCCTGCCTCAGCTTCCCTAGCAGCTGGGATTACAGGTGCCCGCCACCACGCCCAGCTAATTTTTGTATTTTTAGTAGAGACGGGATTTCACTATGTTGGCCAGGCTGGTCTTGAACTCCTGACCTCAGGCGATCCACCTGCCTCAGCCTCCCAAAGTGTTGGGATTACAGGCATGAGCTACAGCGCCTGGCCGGCCTCTCTATCTTTTATAGCTCACTGTTTCCTGTTATGGATATAACAACATGCACGCATGAAATCACTGATGGAGTCTTTCCATCACAGCTGAGAGAAAGCCAGTTTTACTGAGAAAAGACAGAAAACTATTGTGCAGGAAAGTTCAATGTCAACATCTCTGTGGGGAGAGCAGAAGGTGGGCAAAGATGTCTTTGAAGATACAAAGGAAGGGAGATAATGAAAGAGGATGTGAGAGGACTCTGAAGCCTCAGGGTTTTGCCTGTAGGGGCCCTGTTTTATTTTAACTGATTAATAGGACCCTGGCTCTGCAGAGAAGTACACAGACTGAAACAACACTCACTAAAACTAGGAGTGAGAATATAAACAAAGCTGACGAATTTTCCTCTCTTCCATTAAAAGTCATTTCAGGTACGCCTGAGCCATACAGTTTCTGAAAAGATCAGTCTGTGAACTCCATAAACTAGAGGTTCTCAAACTGTGGCCTAAGAACTTTCTACGTCAGAACCATTTAGGTACGGGCCTTGTAAAAATGCAGTCCTTAGGTCTACTTCAGACCTTTTAAACACTTAAGTCTTTTTTTTTTTTTTTGAGACGGAGTCTCGCTCTGTCGCCCAGGCTGGAGTGCAGTGGCCGGATCTTAGCTCACTGCAAGCTGCAAGCTCCGCCTCCCGGGTTCACGCCATTCTCCTGCCTCACCCTCCCGAGTAGCTGGGACTACAGGCGCCTGCCACCTCGCCCGGCTAGTTTTTTGTATTTTTTTAGTAGAGACGGGGAAAAACTTAAGTCTTATACCCACCAAAATCTTGGAACTACTGAGCTGAGTGTCAACCAAGCCAAGATTACTGGGCTAATTGGGAAACGAGTCAATTACTGTTGTTACTTTCATCCAGCAATCTTCTAAGGAGGGCTGGGAGAGACTGGTAAGTTTATCAGTACTACTAGAAAAACAATCCCCATTAACCATCAATCTGTGATGCTACTTCAGGAAAGAAATTTCCAAATACTTAGTAATTTTGGATTTTGGATGATTAGTTAGATACATTATCCAAAATCAAAATATGAGCCACATCTGAGTTTTCTTTGGGAAATACAATTACTGGTGTTTTTTTATTTTATTTTTTGCTATGATCTGTGTTTGTCAAGGTTTCTACAATGAGCTTTGTAGAATCATAGATTTTAATTAAAAAAAATCTTTAAAGAAGGGAAGTAATAGAGATCACATTTAATTGTGAGACACCAGTTGTACATGGTATCTTAAACTAGACCAGATTTCAAGGAAATATTTAGAGAGGGATTTTAAGCAGGAGGTTCACAGAAAAATCTAGAAGTTTTATAATGCATACATGTAAATACACATTAGAAAAAGCATTTTAGGCCGGGTGCAGAGGCTCACGCCTGTAATCCCAGCACTTTGGGAGGCCAAGGCGGGTGGATCATTTGCGGTCAGGAGTTTGAGACCAGCCTGGCCAACATGGTGAAACCCCAGCTCTAGTAAAAATACAAAAATTAGCTGGGCATGGTGGTGGGTGCCAGAAATCCCAGCTACTAGGGAGACTCAGGCAGGAGAATTGCTTGAACCCGAGAGGCGGAGGTTGTAGTGAGCCAAGATCACACCATTACACTCCAGCCTGGGTGGCAGAGCGAGACTCCATCTCAAAAAAAAAAAAGCATTTTAGGATTTTAGGGAGGGGTTTGAATGAGCTTGCTTCAAAATTATGACTGATGTAAATATTCAGGTGAAGAACATGAAGATGAGATTAGGAGTTAGTGGGTTAATGTGCTGAATTCAGATCCTATCTGTTTTTACTTTTGTTGTGTCTGGTATTCAGTGGGATAGTTAGCCCTCTTGTTGAAGTATCTTCATAGGCATATTAGGAATACTAATTCCTTCTTAGGATGTTGTGAGACTTTAGTAACATTCATAGATTTTTTACATAAAAAGGTATGCACAAATACACTAAAACAAGGCTTAAACATTTGTTTTAGCCAGAAAAGAAGTGTTTTGATTTGATTTGAAAATTTTTAGTGTGAGGAAACAGATTTCAGCAGATATAATCCTGTGACCATCTAAGACTGTCACAATTATCAGGTAGGTTCTGTCTCCTATTTACCATTGAAATGCCTGCAATTCGGAAGTATATTTTATCAAGAACCTCTAATGAGCTGGTTCCTATATTCCTAAAAAAATCCTCACCGGAGGAGCTCTGCTCACTAGAATTAAAACCATATTATCTGTTTTAGCAAAAAAAAATCTTGTATCAGGACTAGTCATTGCAGTGGTAATTGTGAAATATTGCTGTGTGCCAGCATTATTATTTATAGTTCTCGACCTTGTATGGCATGATCAAATGGCCTAAATAAAGAGAAGGAGTATGGGAAGAAGAGGAGAAAGGCTGGGAGCCTACTGATTGTCCTTTGAGCACCTGCGTAGTTTTCAGGCTATAAAAGGCTAGGAAGATAATCATTGAAACAGTGTGAAGGTGACAAAGTAGAGGAGGGGGCCCTGAGTCATTCCTGAAAGTGGTTGCAAACAGCCTGCTTTCCTCTGCAGCACCAATGAGGGCCCAGTCTGTAGTTTGGAGCAATCCATAGCCCAGAGCCTACATGCTTCTGTGTACCTAATTTCACAGTATGAAGTTAGATTTAATTTCAGGGACAATGATTACAACATTACAAAGTTGTCTTCATGCTGTTACATTTCAGAGAAGCCCAGCTAACAGTATTTTCATGTCTAAAAGGTATCTATCTCCTCTGCAAAGTAGGGGATCTTCACTGTAAGAAAAAATATATATATAATTATGTTTTTAATATTTTTTCCTCTGCCATAATACATGCTCATTCTAGAAAATTCAAACATTACCAACACCACGAAAAAAAAATAAGAAAACATAATTTAGAGAATATCATCATTTTTAACATTTTGGGGAACATTTTTCCAGGCCTATTTCAATAAATAGAAATGTCAATATAGAATTTTGTATAATAGGATCATTTTATACATGTTATATGCAATTAAAAAAAAGTCAAAGATAGTCCTGAGACTATTCTACCCCCATGATTAGAGATAAATGCCACCTTTCATGAATGCTACAAAATATACCAATGTGTTAATGTGTAGTTCATTAATCTAATACAGAATTGACGGTCCTTTGTAATGTCTTATTTTATTATCTCACATAATTTTTTCATTTTGGTTAAATTTATCAGTCTTCCCCTTTATAACTTCTGAATTTAATTCCATGCATTGTAAGACTTCCTACTTCTATATTATATAGTAGTTCTTGTTTTCTTCTAGTACTTTTATGGTTTCTTTTTTTCTGTGTTTAAATACTTGATAGATCAGGGGCTTATTTTAATTATGGAATGGAGTAGATTTCCAGCTCTAGTTTTTCCCAAATGCCTAACCAGTTGTTCCATCTTTTCCCCATGGATTTGAAAATACCTCCAAATATCTTTGGATTTCCTTCTGAACCTTCATTAGGATAGCTTCATCATGATAAGCTGTAGGTCTATATTTTTATTATTCAGATTTGACCTGGATATTTCTGAATGCTTCAATCTTTCAGAATAATTTTAGAATCATTCTGAAATGTTTTCTCAAGAGAGTCACTGAGATTTTGTTTGGAGTTGCAGTGAACTTACACATTTAGGAAATGCTTTATAAGTTTTCCTTTTGAGGAAGGTAAACTCCATTTATTCAAGTTTTCTCCTTTAGTAGGTGTATTGTTTTACTTTAAGTCTTATTAAATAGATTTCTGGGTGTTTTATATTTTTGGATGCTAGTCTGTAACTTTCTCCAATTTATTTTATTAACTTTTTATTGTAGTTAAGAAAGGTAATTGACTGTATTAGTCCATTTTCATACTGCTATGAAGAAACATCCAAGACTGGGTAATTTATACAAAAAAAAAAAAGAGTTTTAATGGAGTCACTGTTCCACATGACTGGGAAGGCCTCACAATCACGGTGGAAGGTGAAGGAGGAGCAAAGGCACAGCTTACATGGCGGCAGACCAGAGTGTGTGTGCAGGGGGAACTGCCCTTTATAAAACCATCAGTTCTGATGAGACTTATTCACCACCATGAAAATAGCATGGGAAAAACCTGCTCCCATGATTCAACTACCTCCCACTGGCCCCCTCCCATGACATGTAGGGATTATGGGACCTGCAGTTAAGATGAGATTTGGGTGGGGACTCAGCCAAACCATATCACTGACTTATAGTTTTTCTGATAATCAGTCAGCTCACTAAGTACTATTATTTCGAATTGCTTTTGTGTTTGTTCACTTGAGTTTTAAAAATACAATCAATTTTGGCCAGGCGCGGCTTCTGTAATCCCAGCACTTTGGGAACTGAGGCGGGATGATCACTTGAGGTCAGGAATTCAAGATCAGCCTGGTGAACAGGGTGAAACCCTATCTCTACAAAAATATAAAAATTAGCTGGGCATGGTGGCATGTGCCTGTAATCCCAGCTACTCGGGTGGCTGATGCACGAGAATCACTTGAGTCCAGGAGGTGGAAGTTGCAGTGAGCCAAGATCGTGCCACTGCACTGCCTGGGCAACAGAGTGATTCTGTCTAAAAAAATTAAAAAAAAAAAGCAAAACCAAAAAACAAACAATCAATTTTATCTGTATTCAACAAATAGACATATATGAAATATCTATATATTTCAACATACAGAAAATCCAACGTCTTGCAGGTTACTTTTGATACACTTCTCTTTAGTGTTCCTATTGCATTCGTCCTCTGACATACTTCTTTCTTGAGGACTTTGGCACATGGACTCTTAAATGTCCATGTGGATGGCATCCAGTAATAATGGCCTTATCACCAGCAACCTTTACTGACATTTCACATAATCCCTTGTGGTCAACACCGGGCTTGCATCATGGCTCAGACTGCTGTGTACAGGAATGTTCTTTGTCAATATGTCATCTCTAATGTCCCCATATCTGCCTGTGATCTCCTATTCTTCCAATTCTCATCCTTTGCCATTCTCACCATCTGTGTGTTTCAGCCTCAGAGAAAAGCATCAGCTATTGATGTTTCCATATTCTCATTGTCAATCAATCAACCTCTTCTGGACTTATTTCCTGAGGCAGCTCAGGCCATATATGTGATTGTTCACCCTTAATTTCCAATCATGCTAATCGTTCTGCCATGCCCACTCAGATAAAATCCCCAAATCACCCTTTAAATCTTCTAATACCAAGATTCTGAGCACATTGTAGGGAAAAAAAAAAACCTATCTTTATTGTAGATCAGTCACTTTGCTGGGCCCTCAACGGTGCCCGGACATCCTGTTTTATTTCATCAGCTCGTATTTCAAACACTCTCCATGTTCCTCAAGCCCCTGATGAAACACAACTCATCCTTCTTGGTGAAAGGGGCCTTGTCATGACTTCACTAAGAAAACTGAAACTTGAAGTCATTATACGAGAGCACCCACATTTCTTCCCCAGACCTCTACTTATATCTGCATCGACTGCATCTATTCATTCCTCCACTTTGAGAAGGCAAGGCCTCTCTCTTACTCATGTTCAAGCCCATTTCTGACACCTCTGGGCTTGTTCTATCACTTATCGGGTGTGCCCCTTCATATTCTCCCTCTCTGCAGGCTGTTTCTCCGAGGTTATGTACAGGCTCACAAGGCTCTCTCTCACCTAAAAAACAAAACCTTTCATTGACTTCACTCCTCCAGTTACCTTTCTCTCTTTTCTTCACTTCTCAGACAAACTTCTTAAAGCCTACATAGCTTCCTGAGCCACCTAGGAAATAAGTCCAGAAGGGGCTGATAGCCTAGGAGAACATGGAAACATCAAGAGCTTATGCTTCTCTCTGAGGCTGAAAAGCACAGGTCGTGAGAATGGCAAGGGATGAGAACTGGAAGGATAGGAGATTACAGGCAGACATGGGGACATGAGAGATGCCATACTGACGAAGAAGATTCCAGTATGCACCAATCTGAACCGTGATGTAAGCCAGGCAGGCATTGACAGTGAAGGGTTATGTGAAATGGCAGTAAAGTCTACACAGGCTATGTTGGCTTCCTCATTTCCCATTTACCCACAGAGTCTGGCCCTCATGATCATCGTGCCACTAAAATTTATTTGGAAAGGTTCTCTGGTGATTTCTCTATTTCCAAATGCCAAAGGCAGTTTAGTAGCTGCTCTTGGTTGTACTTGCCACTGGTGACTATCTTGTTTGTTTTTTCATGATTCTGTTCCTCTGTTTTATTTTGTTTGGTTGTTTTTGTTTTGTTTTATTCTCTGCTGTGCTGTTTATTCCCCCATCACCTTTGTGGCCTCTTCCTTTTTTGACCTTCATCCTAACACAGAATCATTCCCAGGTTCTGTCTTTGGTTTCCTAATCTTCTTATTGGGAAATTGGATCCACTCTCATTATTTTAACTCTCACCTATAGGCCAACAATTGCCACATCTATCTGCTAGCTCTAAACTCTATCCTCTAACTATTAAAAAAGGGAACTCATTTTTTAATACCCCAAATCTCCTTCCATGGCATAATGCAATGGCATCATAATCCACACAACCTTTCTGAAGAGAAAAACTAAGTCATTCTGGCTTCCTTGCTCTATCGATCCATTCCATCACCTGGTCCTTCCAATTTTTCCTCAAAATTTCTCAAACTCATTCTCCCCCTCCCCTACCAGAATAATCTTACCTGGATTGTTTTATAGCCAGCTAATTCCTGCTTCCCGCTTTGTTCTCCAACAAATCTATCTTCAACTGTTACTAGCATTATCTCAAAAAAACTCAAACCTGGCTATATCACATCCCTGGGTAAACCCTGTTAGTGGCCCCTGTGCCTTATAGATAAACCCAACCTCCTTCTCATCACAAAAACATGTCCTCTGGGACCTTCTTCCATCCTACTGCGTCTGCCTTATGTGCTGCCCTTCAAGTTTATACATTTTATCTTCTAGTAATATTAATTCTTAATAGTCACCTGGCTGTTTCACATCACTGTATCTTAATTTAGGCTACTTTTTCCAGTTAGAATGATTTCTGTCTCTTTTTGGCAGAGTAGGCAACTGACTCCTATTCCTCCTTCAAAACTTCTCTCAGATACCATCATTTCTTCCAGGAGGTCTTCATTCAATTCCCATGCTGGGCTAGTTTCTTCCCCACTATTCTCTTAAAAATGCCTGTACATAGCACAGTAGATTGAAATTCATAGTTAATGTAATAGCAAGACATTGCTCAAATTTTAGTGAACCTGACCAAATTATTTCTTTTTTTTTAAATTAAGAGACAGGGTCCTCAGGCTGAAGTACAGTACAGTGGCATGATAAGAGCTCACTGCAGCTTTGAACTCCTGGGCTCAAGTGATCCTTCCACCTCAGCCTTCCAAGTAGCTGGAACTATAGGCTTGTACCACCGCACCCGTCTAATTTCTATATTATTTGTGGTAGAGGCAGGGTCTTGTCATGTTGCCCAGGTTGACCTCAAACTCCTGGCCTCAAGTGATCCTCCCATCTCGGCCTCCCAAAGTGCTGGGATTATAGGTGTGAGTCACTGCACTGGGCCTAATGTTCTAGGGGACACAGTTCATGCCTAATACATCCTAATAATCTATAATTTTTAATGTCTAAAAATAGTAGGTCCTCAAAAAGTGTGCATTAAATTCAATTATTGTGGAAATATAAGTACTTAAATGAATATAAAGTAAATTCAAATGCTAATATAATTATTAAGTTCCCAAGTGGGAAACTGGTATCTCTTAGGTATTCCCCAATTTCATTTCTGAGGAAAAGGGCTTTTTAACCTAAAATTGTATTCTCTATTTAAGTACAACCTTTGATTATTTTCAGACATTAAGTATATCAGAGAAGCTTGCAACTCTACTAATAATGAATTTGGTCTCCATTTGTGTTACAGGTTTAAATTATGTTACTCCATTAGGCATCTCTGCTAGGAACCAATCCAGAAGGCATTGTGGGAAAGTGGGGTTGTCTGATGCAATGCGAATGCTGATATGTCTCTATAAACATGTAAGAGGATAGTTTAGGTATGTTCCAGCGGCAGTCCTGCTTTAAACAGGTATATGTTTACCGAGGGAAAGAAATAAAAGGAAATAAAAAAAATAAAGAGGACAAACCACATAAGAAAGCAAGGACTCTATTCATATTAAAAAGGCTTTCCTTCGTTTGTTCAGTCCGATAGAATTCTTTATACAAAAACTACAGAAGTGCGCAGAGAAGTAGGGCAGTTCTCAAAGACTCTTCAGGTTGGAAGGGATCTAACAAATCAGGTCATTCAGCCCTCTCTTTACAGAGAAGGAAACTGAAGACCAAAGAGGAGAACGACTTCCCTAAAGTTTCAAAGAGTCAGTAGTAGAGCCAAAGCTGTACAAGAAGGAGAGAGCAAAGCAAGAGGGGGCACCTAACCGGGGGCTCCGAGTCCTTCCCCCTTCTGCTCTCACTGCGAGTCCTGCCAGCCCCAGCCAGTCACGCCACAGGAGATCCGTAAGTGCCCATCAAGAACACGCATTTGAACTTTCAAGTATCCTCTCCTTGTTCCTCCCTCTGCCTGAAATAATTTTCTCCCTCCAGTTAAAGGCACATTCTTCCTTGTCCCTCAACCTCACTTCAAACAGCACCTCTTATCTCACCCCACAAAACACAAATTGCCTGCATCTCTGTCCTCACAACATTTAATTACTGTGGAATTCTTATCACATGGTATTAGTTATGTGGGAATGCATCCCGCTCCCCTCTCCCCAGACTGGACACTCTTAAAGGGCATCACACAAACCTCATTTAGCCTTGTATTCCCTGCACAGAGTAAGCACCAGGTGACTGCTTGCTGAATTACTTATTTTGGATTAGAGAAGAGTGAAGACATAGCACCTAAAAGTTACTGAACAGTACAGTGTTAAAATTAGATCTTAGATAAAATGGTTGTGTAACACTGCTGTGCTAATGAGTCCTTTCTGACCCAAAGTCAGGAACAGAATATGCTTGTCCGTCGGTATGCTCAGGAACTTCTCAGGGAGTAAACCAGTCAGCTAACAGAGGTTAACTATCAGGTGCCAGACAAAAATGGAAAGCTTAATGCTAAAAATTGATAATTATCATGTGGGAAAGTCAGGGGTAGTGTCTTATAGACAGTGAAAGAAAGGCCATTTGGAATATGGGCAGGGGGTTTGAAAAAGTGTGACTTCTACACAAATTACCATAATGTGCAATAGAGTAGAAGCTAGTACAAGAAGATTGTGATAGCTGAACTTTCACTGCCTAAGCTCATGGACATTTAAAAAAAATAATTTTTAATTTAAAAATAATTTTTAATACTTATGACACACCAACACCTACCTGAGTATATTATAAACACTGAAAAAGAATAATCACTATAAAATTTTACTATTTTCATAATATGGTTACAAAGTAATAAATGTTGAATTGGATGTATAGAAATTAGTTTGTTAAGGATTGCCAAAACTCAGTCTTATTTTATAGTCACATCTTGTTTTTCATAAAAAATGATCTTATCCACAGAGTGGTTTAAAGATGTTTAAACTATTCTTATTCACCAAATTTGGCTTCAAGTAACTCCAGGTTGTTTTTCAAAACCTGAATTCACTCTCAAAAGAAGATTTGCCAACCTTATGACTATTGCAAGAATTGGCTCCAGGCTTTGAAAGTAACACTACAAGAAGAATTTCAAGAAGATTTTGTGCAATTGCAGCATTGTTGGAAAAGTTCTTGGGTTCCTTTGGTGACTACTTTTAAAGATACAACATTCACATGCTTTTAAAACACATCAGTCACATCACTTTATAGAAACACTCTGTACTTGTGCAAAGAAGAACCCATTTATGGTTTTTAAAAATTGGAATCCATGAATGACTGCTCTGCCAATTACGATGTAGAGCTTCAACCGAAAAAATGAACTTCTCTACTGCTAGGTTGGAGCACAGATGAATATGCAAGTATCCAAAGAGATACCTGTGTTTGACAATACAGAGAAAGCACAAGTGCTCAACTGACAGCTAATCTTGTCTTCTACAGAGCATTATAAATTCTTTCAATGTTAGAATTGTAGAATGGAAATGAGTGTTTGTTCTATAAAGATTAGAAAACACACATACAAAAGTTAAGAGAGCTACACAGGGTTGCACAGACTTTAACAGGAGGTACTTTGTCTTCTGCATCTTTGCCCTTCCTAAATCTAGTGCGATTGTATAATGAATGATTTTAGGAGGCTGGTTCAGTTTAGACTGCCTGGCTTTCTATTTTGACTTCAACACTTTAACAGCTGTTATGACTTGGGCAAGTCACCGTGTCTCTCCTACATATAAAACGTGATGAAAATAGTACCTACCTTATTATATGTATATCTGTAAAAGCACTTTGAATAGTGTCTAATGAATAGCAATGATATTACTTCATCTTGTCTAAGCTTTGACATATTTTCTGGAGCTACTTAGTGTCTTCTTTGAAAGAAGATCAAATCTCAAAACAAAATATTTCTTTCCTCTCTATTCCATTTTCCTTATGGTAAAGGCTTTACGTGTTTCATCCTGGTAATATTGAAGACACTTAGCATGGTACCTATGGCACAGGAGTACTTAGTAAATGTCACTTGAGTACTCAATCAAGTCTCTCTGGTCATCATCAACTGTCAAATACTGCTTTTCTCTTAGCTCATATGCTTTTTATTATTCTGATGCAAGGTCTGATATTTTGTGATTTTAGAATTTGAGAAAAGGTGCTGTGATTCTTTGTAAAATGTTCAGAAAAGATCCTGATTAAATCAAGAACACACCTAAGAAATCTACCAACTTCACATCAAGAGAGGTCCAACTTTATATACTATGCAACTTTGTTATTAAGGAAGGAAGGGAGAGCCAGAGGAAAAGAAATATATTCTTAACAATAAACATAGGCTTTTTGAGGACCACACCATATAGTACGTAGAGCATCCTACATAATATTTAAGGATTAAATAGATCAAATGAGGTGTTATTTTCTAATGAATTACAGAAACAATGTAGTGATAATAAAAGTTGTTCTGATGAATTGACAGTTTTTCATCACTATCGATATACAGCAATTCAACTCACAATACACATTTTACAGCAATACACACTAAAGGTTTCAGAATCATTTGTAGGAACACAACTGTTTCAGAAAATAATCCTTAATTATTATAAAGGACACAAAAACTAGCATACTGTTTTTCCAAGGTTCTTCCTAGTTTTTAACTCACTGCACAAGCTGGGCATAATGTGAAAGACAACAATATGCATATAATCATCCACCTGATATATATGGACTTTAAGAAAACACCAACACGTATACACAGATCAACATCTCCACTAGGGCTGGGTACGGTGGCTCATGCCTGTAATCCCAGCACTTGGGAGGCTGAGGTGGGCAAATCTCTTGAATCCAGGAGTTCAAGACCAGTCTGGGCAACATGGTGAAACCCTGTCTCAACAAAAAAATAAGAAAAATAGCCAGGCCTGGTGGTGCATGCCTGTAGTCCCAGCTACTCCAGAGGCTGAGGTGGGGGGACCACCTGAGCCGAGAGGCTGAGACTGCAGTGAACTGTGATCACGCCACTGGACTCCAGCCTGGGTGACAGAATGAGACCCTGTCTCAAAAAACAAAACAAAACAAAAATCTCCATTAGGGAAGAAGAGGCATGTCAACACCCCATTTTATTGCCTGAGACAAGACAAGAATAGAATACAGAGAGAAGAGAAGGAATATCTTCCAGGGCAGAACAGGAAGATTTTGTAGGTTAATGGTAAATTAGCCAATTTTTTCTTTCTCTTTTCAATATAACTCAGTATTATTTCCCCCTCTCTTCTCCCAACTCTCTTCCATTTTCTCATCTCTTTACTCACTTTCTCCAACTTCACATTTCCGTTTCTCTCACCTTGGTCTCTTCCTTTTTAAAACAGGTCTCATCACCACTGTGCCCTATATTTAATAGTTCAGAGGGTGGCCCAGATATCACTACCTCATTTAATTAGGGGGTCTGTCTAGGATCATCCAGACTAGAAGAGAGGAACAGAAGAGATCAAGAAAATGAATTGGCAGGATGGCTCAGTCACAATTCCTCTGTTTAACACTGGGGGTCTACCTTACTAAGGTCATCACCATAAGATCGTATTCTAATGGGTTTGTTTACTACTGTTAAAACTATGAATTCATTTTATGGGTGGATAACTATTCTGCACAGAAGCTTGGAAAAAACAGTATTTGAGAGTAATGCCTGCCACTTATTGAGCTCTCCTATGGTGTGGAGCTACTGTGTGATCACACTTAATCATAACAATCTCACGAGATGCTTCATGTCGCCAAGTTCAACACGTGTATAGGTATACTGGAAGTTGGATAGTCTAAAAAAAAGGAAACTAATCAACAAAAAACTTGATTCTGGCCTTAAAATGACAATAGCATAAGAAAAAAGACCAAAACATTGGGAAGTGTTACCTTTGAGACAAGGAACTGTAAGGTAGGAGACAGGATGAAAGCCTCCATTTTTCATTTTGTATCTATCTATATTGTTTTACTTTCTGACTTTATACATGTATTGCTTTAAAAAACATCAACACATATGGGAAGACTATGTTCCAGGTGTCACTTAAAAAAACCAGTTATAAATATTAGATGCAAAATAAATTTTAAGAGGTCGTAAAAAAAAGTACCCAAATATCGCAGCCTGAGTTATCTTTGATGTTGTGGTTTGGGAAGTTTTCAAAATCTTAAGTATGAATGTCACTTAGTCAACATTCAACAGATGTTTATTGTTACAAAGTATAAAGCACTGACCTGTCTTTAAGACCCATCTTGTTTCTCTTGCTACATGAAAGCCCTTTCTTTCTTTCCTTTTTTTTTGTGTGTGTGAAAAGACATGTATTTATGAAGTAAAAGGCTTAGTAAAAGATCTAATCTAATTGTCTTTAAATCTAAGCCTATGGAACAAAGATTTCTATGAAATGCCCAGAAAAGGCAGATTTACAGAGATAGGGAGTAGATAGTGATTGCCTAGAGCTGGGGTTGGGAGTTGAAATAAGGATTTAAGAATAAATGTACCTCAGGGACCTCATTGGAGGGATGAAAATGTTCTTAAACTGGGTTATGGTGATGGTGCATCACTTGGTAATGTTACTAAGAGTCACAGAATTATACCTGGAAATGGGTAAATTTTATGAGGTAAAATCTCAATAAAGTTGTTACAAATACTATGCATCTTGGGACATCATGTCCATTATAAATACAGAAACCTTTGACACACATGCAGTTACCAATGACAGCTACGTATGTCTATCTTAGGGAATGTAAATTATTCTACTTTAGGAAATGTAGTTTCAGTTGGTTCTGCTTCTCTTCTCAAGGTGACGAATCAAACTTTGGATAAAACACTCCTCTTTAAGGATAAAGAAGCAGTCATTGAGGTGGCTGAGGAGGAATCCCTCTCAAGCATCTTTGCTCTATTACATTTGAAAATGTGCAAAGTGGCTAAAGCTGAGCATTTTAAAATTTAGAAAGGTGTTAAAGGACAGTTCTGTTGAAGTTTAGCAAATGGAAACAAAACTGCAGTTTAAAGCTGAGGGTCCAGGAAGCAGAATGAGGAATCAATGGTTGATGGATAGAAGTACTGGACAACAAGTGTATAACACCAAATCAGTAAGCAATATTGAAATTAGCTGGAAGGTCCCAAAATACTCATGGCATGAGATCCTTTGAGCATAAAGTAAAAACCAACACACCTGGTTAGATTCAAAGAAATGCTCAGGTGCCGTCACAAGAGTCCTCAGGGTCACTTTACAGAACATTACTGCAGGCTGCTGTAAGCATTTGACCTCTTTGAAGTTTGTCCATTTCGTTTAATTACATTTTATGTCATCCTCCCACCTCCATCCCACAGCATGTCCCAGATGTTAAAAAGTGAGGATTAATACAGCTACAGTTTATGGAGAGCTGATAATATGTAGGCACTAGGTGAAGTACATTTCTTTATTATTTTACTTTTTTCTTTAACATTGATTTTAAGTTCAGGGGTACGTATGCAGGTGTGTCATACAGGCAAACTTGTGTCATGGGGGTTTGTTATACAGATTATTTTGTCACTCAGCTATTAAACCTAGTACCCATTAGTTATTTTTCCTGATTTTCTCCCTCCTCCCACTCTCCACCCTCCAATAGATCCCAGTGTGTGTTGTTCCCCTCTATGTGTCCATGTGTTCTCATCATTTAGCTCTCACTTATAAGTGAGAACATGTGGTATTTGGTTTTCTGTTCCTGCATTAGTGTGCTAAAGATAATGGCCTGCAGCTCCATTCATGTTTATGCAAAGGACGTGATCTCGTTTTTATGGCTGGATAGTATTCCATGGTGTATATGTACCACATTTTCTTTATGCAATCTATCATTGATGGGCATTTAGGTTGATTCCATGTCTTTGCTATTGTGAATAGTGCAGCAATGAACATACACATGCATGTGTCTTTATAAAAGAACAATTTATATTTCTCTGGGTATATACCCAGTAAAGGGATTGCTGAATTGAATGGTATTTCTGTCCTTGGGTATTTGAGAAACTGCCATACTGCCTTCCACAATGGTCAAACTAATTTACACCCCCACCAGCAGTGTATAAGCATTCCTTTTTCTCTGCAACCTCACCAGCATCTGTTATTTTTTTGACTTTTTAATAACTGCCATCCTGACTGGTGTGAGATGGAATTTCATTGTAGTTTTGATTTGCGTTTCTCTAATGATGAGTGACGTTGAGCTTTTTTTCATGATTGTTGGCTGTATATATGTCTTCTTTTGAAAAGTGTCTGTTCTTATGTTTCCCATTTAAACTTCAAAGCAAGCCTGCATCAAACAGCTGACTTAAGTATTCCCCATTATAGATAATGAAACAGAGACTTAGAGGTGCTGAGTAACTTGCCAGAGTCACACCTGTAGGAGACAGGAAAGCCAGAATTCAAATACTAGTTTCCTACAGCCTGCATTCTTAACTACTTCATATAACTGCCCCGATAAATCAGCAATTTTCTGTGATATTAACCTCCAGTCATAGAGCTGATTTGGTTCACTATATATATTTTTCAAAACCTTTCAAACCAGAGCACACCGTTTATTTTTCTCCATTTTTAAAACTCCTCCATTGGGTGTTATACTTTAATATAATTTGTTTAATATAATTTATAAATATAATATGCTATGTATGACATTTTAAAATATGAGTTTTCATACATTGAAGGCCCATATTTAATGGATTAGTGGGTGAATTAATATATGTTAAAACATGTTATACATTATTCTTTCCTACCCCAAAGTTTGTAATGAAAAGTGAACTGGATCTTGCTATGTTGCCCAGGCTGGAGTACAGTGGCACAATCCACGATCTTGGCTCACTGCAACCTCTGCCTCCCAGGCCTCTCCCCTCAGCCTCCCTAGTAGTTGGGATTACAGGCATGAGCCATCACTCCTGGTTAACTTTTGTATTTATGGTAGAGACGGGGTTTCACCATATTGGCCAGGCTGGTCTCAAACTCTTGGCCTCAAGTAATCCACCTGCCTCGGCCTCCCAAAATGCTGGGATTATAGTGAGCTACCACACCCAGCCTGTCAGATCTGATGACCTGGAAATTAAAAAAAAAAAAAAATTATATGCACACCCATACACAGATAGGGAGATAATCTTCTTTTGCTAAATGGGAGCTTTCAAAGTTTGGAATTAAGTAAGCACTAAGTAAGAAACTGAGTTAGGTCCAACAATTATTTGCCTTTATTTCTCTTGCTTCTAATTCAAGATCAGTTCCTAACTTCAACCTGTGTTCCGTTTGTCAGGTACTCCAACATGCCATGCACAAAGACAGATAGTTTAGATGAGCGATGTTGCCACTGCAGGTCATTTATTTTTGCTTGAATTCACGATTTTAAGTAAAAATATATACTAAAAATAACCAACCTTTACTGATAATACCAGAGAGCTTCCTTTTAAGGTAAATGTTCTTGTTGCCCACATCTATCCTTTTTCTACATACATATGGAGTTGGACAAATTTCTAAAATTCTTACACCTTAAGTTATTAAAGTTCAAATGTTAAAAATTCAAATTGCAATTTGAATGATATTACATGTAATTTAATTCATTATTTGAAACATGAATCAAGATAACTTTTGCTCAAAATATATCAGCATTCATTTTGGGTACTTGTTGAAATTCATTAAAAGTAACCTGGACATTACTAAATGAGATCCAGAAGAAGCTTTAAGAAATAAAGGTGTGTTTCATAAAATGTGTAAAAAGCATGGGGGTTTGGGGGAGGGACAGCATTAGGAGAAATACCTAATGTAAATGATGAGTTGATGGGTGCAGCAAACCAACATGGCACATGTATACCTATGTAACAAACCTGCACGTTGTGCACAGGTACCCCAGAACTTAAATAACACACAAACAAACAAAAGTTAGAGCAAGGGTATTCCGGCCTCTTGAAGGAAAAAAAAATGTGTGTCAAAAAATGTCAGGCTATGCTATGACTGTTCAAGTACTGGGAACATAAAATTCAGAATAGAAAAGGTAATAAAAGCAGAGAAAGTTAGGATTTCAAAAGGAAATATAGAGCTAAAGTACTTATTCTTGGTCAGAAAGGGATTCATTGTATTTTTTTCATCAAATATGCACTTTGGTGAGGAGTGTACCAGCAGCTTCACCTTCTTCTAGCAGAAAGATGAACAAATTAGCCACAGCTCTTGGGCAAGTGAATGTACCTAGAAAGTCTAACCGCTACTGATAGGAAATGTGATTAAGAAAAATTTTAAACATAGAATTTCCCCTGACATAGTCAAGCTGATTGTCAGCTACACGCATATTACAGTATATATCTTAATTAGTGGGTCTGGGGTCTTAGCTTCCCCAGCTCACCAACAGATGGTTATCGAAAGTGACTGTTGCTTGGGCCTCTGAGAAATTCAATAAGGAAAAATGTAATCCGAGTCTGCAGCCTATTTAGAGGAAAGATAACTAATACAACTGGATTAGTGGGTGAATGAATATATGTTAACAACTTGAAACAGTACTTTGTACAAACTAAACTGTCAATAAACATTAATTGTTAATTAATCATCATAGTAACAGCAGCTAAATTCTATGAGATGGAAGCCACATGTGTACAAGGTGAATACTAGTAAAGAAGAGATGAGTATGGCCAGTAATGAAGGAAGGCTTCACATGAAGGAAAACTTGAGTTGATTTCTAGAAGTAGATGAAGAGAGAGGAGAGAGGGGAAAGGAATAGCGGTAAGGAAAAGTGAAGACAGAAGGGGATTCATTCGGTCCTATGTTTGACATACCAGTTCCTTATTCCTTCTGCATATCACTTCTTTTTTTGAGTTTTATAAGAAAAATATTTTTAAATTATTTTAAAATTAATATTATTTTTAATTGACAAATCATAATTGCTTACATTTATGGGGTACAAGATAATGTTTTGGTGTATGTATACAATGTGACATGATTAAATCAAGCAACATACCTATGGTCTTGCTTACCTATCATTTTTATGGTGAGACATTTGAAATTTACTCTTAGTTATTTTGAAACATACAATACATTGTTATTCACTAATCACCTTGCTGTGCAATAGATCTCAAAACTTATTCCTTCTAACTGAAACTTTTTACCCTCTGATCAACTCCCTATTCCCTCCTTCCCCACCCTTTCCACCTTCCAGCACCTGGCAACCACCATTCTACTATTTCTGTGAATCCAACTTTTAAATTTATTTTTAAATTAAATTATAGTTTTGAGACAGGGTCTCACTCTGCATCCAGGCTGGAATGCAGTGGCAAGAACATGGCTCACTGAACCTCAACTGCCTGGGCTCAAGTGATTCTCCCACCTCAGCCTCCTGAGACCACTGGGACCACAGGTGTGCGCCATCATGCTTAACTTTTTTTTTTTTTTTTCTGTAGAGATAGGGTCTCACTTTGTTGCCCAGGCTGCTCTTAAACTCCTGGGCTCAAGTGATCCTCCAGCCGCGGCCTCCCAAAGTGTTGGGATTATGGGCATGAGCCACAGTCCCAGGCCTGAGTCAACCTTTTTTAGATGTCACACACAAGTGAGATCATGCAGTGTTTGTTTTTCTATTCCTGGCTTATTGTGCCTAACATATGTCCTCTAGGTTCATCCATGTCACAAATGACAGGATCTTTCTTTTTAAAGGCTGAATAATATTGTGTATATATGCCACATTTTCTTATCCATTTATCCATTGATAGACAACTTAGATTGATTTCGTATCTTGTGTACACATAGCACATTTTCTTATCCATTCATCTGTTGATGGACACTTAGGCTGATTTCATATCTTGGCTATTATGAGTAATCTGCAATGAACACGGGAGTGCTGCATTTCACCCCTTTAAGTATAGGGCTGCTAGTATGATTGTTTGGCTATAAAAGATGTGCCTGCTGACTAGTATTAGGAAGTGAGGTTGCAATGGTCTGTGTGGGTCCAGATCATGAAGGATCTGAAAATCTTGGCAGAAGATCCCATTTTTAATAGTAGGCCATGGAAGGCCATCATAGATTCTGGAACAGAGGAACCGGTGCACAGCATAGTGGTTATAAGTTCATGCTGTAAAGTTAGGAGACCTGGGTTTGAATCCTGGATGCTCTTTTATTAACTATGTGACTCTGCCTAGTCTCAGAGCTTCAGTGCTTTTATCTGCAACATGGAAATAATAGCACCTGCCTCATTCTTTGTGAGAATGCATTTCAAGTGTTGAGCACACTCCCTGTCACATAGTAAGCATTCTCAGTAAGTGCCAGCTACTATTACTTAGGAGGCTAAGGCTCTAGGTGGCAAGGCCTACATGTGTGCAGTTACAGACGCAGGGAAATTGCGAGGAGCAAGTCATTCTAATCCATTGGGACACCCAGACTTCAACAAGACTTTGAGCTTAGTGATAATTAATCTAAGTTATGAAGTTCAAAACAGAAGTTAGACCAGGTTTCTAAGCACAAAAATTTGGCAACTTAAAATGATTTCAAAGTGGAATGATCACATCAGTATATCCTTATGATAATATATATTCCTCCTTCCTAAATTACTTTTTTGTTTGTTTGTTTGTTTGTTTGTTTGTTTTGAGACGGAGTCTCGCTCTGTCGCCCAGGCTGGAGTGCAGTGGCGGGATCTCAGCTCACTGCAAGCTCCGCCTCCCGGGTTTAGGCCATTCTCCTGCCTCAGCCTCCCAAGTAGCTGGGACTACAGGCGCCCGCCAACTCGCCCGGCTAGTTTTTTGTATTTTTTAGTAGAGACGGGGTTTCGCCGTGTTAGCTAGGTTGGTCTCGATCTCCTGACCTCGCGATCCACCCGTCTCGGCCTCCCAAAGTGCTGGGATTACAGGCTTGAGCCACCGCGCCCGGCCGATCCTAAATTACTCTTATCCTGATACCAAAACAAGAGTTTTAGAGCTCAGAAGGGTTAGTGTCTAAAATCATAGACTGAATTAGAGGTGACTTCAGTAGGCTTAGAAAATACCACTTTGTAGGAAAAAACAAACAACTCCTCCTCCCAAACTAATTTTACCAAAGCCTGCAAAATAGATAAATATTTTAACAGTAGAGAAGACTCAGTTATAGGCTAAACTCTTTATCATACCTTGTCTGTGTGTTTAATGTGGCAATGGTCACCAAAGTCCCTTGAAGTACAGTAATACTCATTTGTGCCTCCCCCATCCCCACTCTGCTCTTGAAGTTCCAGAAGGGCAGATCCAAAATAACATTTATCCTTGATTGCCCATCGTTATCGAACAAGGAGATACTCAGTTATCTGAACTAAAATGAATTTGTGAAAATGGTCATTCTAAACGAAGGACTGTGTTGGGACTTTGAGCTTCAATGTGGTTAGGCTTATTTTCTACAAAATTATTTTCCCAACATCCAGTGAGTTTTGAATTAAGAGAATTTGTTTAAATCCTACAGTAGACTTTTCAATCAATCTAAACCGTCTCCTTAACTGAGTATCTAGACAGAGAGAGAGAGAGAGAGAGAGATAGAGAGAGAGAGAGAGAGAGAGAGAGAGAGAGAGAGAGAGAGAGAGAGAGAGAGAGAGAGAGAGACACAAGATTGTCCATGTAGAAACTCCAGAAATCCGCATCCACCCAAAACGCGTCCCGGGGCAGAGAAGTTTGGGTTGCGCTCCTCCCACCTCCTTGGATGGGTCCCAGCTGAGAATACTCACTGGGCTGAACTAACTTTGCTCTCCCTCTTCCCGAGCACTTTCGCAGGCTTTGTGTCTTCCACATCTTGCTGTAATTCAGTCATCGGGGCCGTGTCTGGAGGGCACCTTCAGACTTCCGCGCGCCTGACTCTCCCCCGGCTCGTCCCGGCTGCTAGGTCCCGGGGCGCAGGCCAACCAAGCGGCGCCGTGCCCTCCCCTGTCCCCTCTGCCCCGCGCATCCAGGCCCGGCCGCGCCAAGCTCTCTGGGCTGCGGACCTGGACACGTCGGAGCGGGCGCGATTGGTCCGACCCAGTGTGGAAGAGCCCAGAGGGAGGGAAGGGGAGGGTCGAAGCGAAGTGACAGCCTCTTTCCCCAACCCAGGAGGCAGAGAAGAGAAAAAGGAAACCTGTTGAACGAGTCTTTCGGGAGAGGAAGCTAATTGGCCAAGCAGGTGGAGCATTTGCCTAAGAAGGCAGAATCTGTGTAGCCTCCTGGTAAATTAGGCTTTTTGTTTTCTATCCCGACTGTAACAGGGGGATTTTTAAAGAGGGCAGCCGGCTCTAGATACCGGAAATGGAGACGTCTGAGTGGGACGCCCTGTCACACAAATGCGCTGTGTGGGCTGGCCTATGCCCCATCCTAAATTATTCAAACAGGATATTGCTTCATTGAGGGACTGTCTCTTCTGCTTAAACAATAGCTCTGCTCAATTTTTTATGTGGGAATAACAAAGGTAATAAGTGGTTGCCTTTGGTGCTGTTTTGGTTAACCCTTCATCGTTCTCTGGGGGGCTTAGAGGGGAAAAGAAGAAGCAACCATCAAAATCTTCAAATATTGGGTTATGACTGTTCTCATCAAAATCAAAATTGGTGTTTTATAATTCCCAAGCCGTCTCTTCGTTGCCCACAGTTGTGCAAGTACCTTATTTACTATGCACTCAACCAGTACCATGAATGCCTCTTCTTTCCACCTTTTGGTGACATTTTGACTTGCCAGTTCTAAGGTTTTGCATTGGAAGCATCTGTTCATTCATTCATTGAACGAACTTTTGAGAGCAACCAAGTTCCAGGCATTGTTCTCAACCAGGGGTGTCCAATCTTTTGGCTTCCCTGGGCCACATCGGAAGAAGACGAAGTGTCTTGGGCCACACATAAAATACACTAACACTAAGGATAGATGATGAGCTTTAAAAAAGGCCCATGCAGGGGCCAGGCATGGTGGCTTACGCCTGAAATCCCAGCAGTTTGGGAGGTCGAGGCTGGTGGATCATTTGAGGTCAGGAGTTCGAGACTAGCATGGCCAACATAGTGAAACCCCGTCTCTACTAAAAATACAAAAATTAGCTGGGTGAGGTGGCACAGGCGCCTGTAATCCCAACAGTTTGGGAGGCCGAGGCAGGAGAACTGCTTGAGCCTGGGAGGTGGAGGTTGTGGTGGGCCAGGATGCACCACTGCACTCCAGTGTGGGTGACAGAGTGAGACCCTGTCTCAAAAAAAAAAAAAAAAAAAAAAAAAAAATCCATGCATACATGTCACAACGTTGTAAGACAGTTTATGAATTTGTATTGGGCTGTATTTAGAGCTGTCCTGGGCTGCAGGTTGGGCAAGCTTGTATAAACATTGATTTGTTATAGCAAATAACATTTGTGTTGGTGGTTTTCTAATTTGCTATGGAGTAGTTGACAATTAGAATAATTAATATAAAACGTTATTATTGGAAGCCTGACTTGACTTTAAAACAATTACAAATGGCAACAGTAGAGCATGACATGCCTGGGAAAAAACTACTAACTGTGTTCTGGGGCTGCAAATCCTTCATTTTTCTTTTAAAATAAAGTTTAGATTTAAGAGTATTACAAAGACTATGCAACCATAGTATGTACATGTATATATGTATGTTTGTAGGGTGTATGTGTGTGTGTAAAACACCTAACCTAAATAACTTCAAACATTTTGGAGGTGCAAGTTCTTTCCAAAGTTTTCTTATTCCTTCTCTTTCTACATATGTATCATTAGGTTGAGAGAACAAAAGCATCTTTTTATAGCCTGCTTGCTCCAAAATTGATTCTTGTGACATTTGAAAAATAAGCAAAAGAAAAAGGCTTATACAAATTCCAGAAAAGTTGGCCTAGTCAGGCCTCTCTCTCTTTTATCTTCCTGATCACTGACCACAGGAGCTGTGCTAGATGGGATTGGGAAAGCTCTGGGTGACCTGAAAACTTGAAGGCTGTCTCCTTGGTGCCCATAGTTGTCTCTTCCTGGGGACATTCCTGATGCCTTCACCTCTAGGTCTTTGCTTGAGATCCCCACCCTCCTCAGGATAGGGATAGGTTTGGAATAGAGATGAGGTTGTCAATTTCCCAGACTTTAGATGGGGACTCTAAAATCTCAGGTGCCCTCCAAGTTCTCATTACAGATCTCAGATCAGACTGACTTTTCCCCCCTAAGTAATTTTTTTATTGTGGCAAAATACACACAACATTACTATTTATCATTTTAATAAGTGTATAATTCAGTGGCATGCAACACTTTCACAGTGTTATTTAACTATCACCACTTATCTGTACCCAAAACTTTTTTTATCATCCGTAGCATAAACTCCCATTAAACCCATTAAACAATAAGTGTCTCTTTCCCACCTCCTCCCAGCCTCTGGTAGCCTCTATTTTACTTTCTGTCTCTATAAATTTGTTTGTTTTAGCTACCTCATATAAGTGGAATCATACAATATTTTTCCTTTTGTGCCTGGCTTATTTCACTCAGTGTAATGTTTTCAAGGTCAATCCATGTCACAGCATATATCCAAACTTCATTTGTTTTGTGGCTGAATGATATTCCATTGCATGTATATATACCACATTTGGGTTGCCCATTTATCTGTTGATGGATCCTTGGGTTGTTGCCAGCTTTTGTTGATTGTGAATGATGCTGCTAAGAACATGGGTGTGCAAATGTTTGTCTGAGTCCCTGATTGCATTTCTTTTGGATATATACCCAGGAGTAGACTTGCTGGGTCATATGGTAGTCTATGTTTACCCTTTTGAGAAATTATGGTCAGGACTCTTTTAATGCATGAGTAAGGGCAAGTATTCAAAGCAGTCTTAGTGTGGGTTACGGCTCAGTTAAAGTGTGCTCAGTTACCCTGAAATAGTTGGAAGTTCTTTAGTGCATGGTATGAGGTCTTCCAGTGGTGTGGTTTTAAGTGAGAAGGAGCAGCTAAGGTTGAAGTGGAAGGCAGGGCAGGTAGGGAAAATATCAGTCTTTTCCTAGAGTGGAAGACTTAGAAAGAAGAAAGTAAGCTACATTATTTTACGTACTGATGTTTGCTTACATTTAAAAGGTATTGTTAAACAACTGCCTAATTTGTTTATTCTTGGGGCTATTCTACAGTAATATATGGAATATAGTATTCAAGAGGCACAGCAGATAAACAATAAAGGAAATGTCATTGCCATGTGACAAAATAGAGATATAAGATTATGCCTATGATACTTGAGAGAGGAGACAAGAAAAAAAGATTATGTCTAAAATACGTTTTAGGATGCCCTTTGATATTGCACCAATAAGAGACATTATTTTTCTTCCTGTAAGTCTCTGGGAATCTAAATTCTTGTTTTCAAAAGCAAAGAAGATTTCTTTTCTTTTCTTTCTTTCTTTCTTTTTTTTTTCTTTGAGAAAGAGTCTCGCTCTGTTGCCCAGGCTGGAGTGCAGTGGCACGATCTCAGCTCACTGTAACCTCTGCCTCCCAGGTTCAAGCAATTCTCCTGCCTCAGCTTCTCGAGTAGCTGGGAATACAGGCACACACCACCACGCCCGGCTAATTTTTGTATTTATAGTAGAGATGAGGTTTCACCATATTGGCCAGGCTGGTCTCAAATTTCTGACCTGGTGATCCACCCACCTTGGCCTTCCAAAGTGCTGGGATTACAGGCGTGAGTCACCGCATGTGGAAAAAGCAAAGAAGATTTCTAGCTGATATTTTTTCTAGTTTTTGAAACCACTTTGGTAGAAGATGCCAGACATAACACCTTTGGTGGGTGGGAGCTTCTATGCAAATAGCTTTGATGTTTGATATTGGTCAGATATTGGCCTTCCTTAACATTGAGTTCATACACTGTGCATCTGTTCATAGTCTCGTGGGAAAAGTACAAATAATGTGCTTGGAGACTTGAGTGGAGATTTGGTTGCAAGCTGATATGGTTTGGCTCTGTGTCCCCACCCAAATCTCATGTTGAATTGGGATCCCGAGTGTTGGAGGTGGGAAGTGATTGTATCATGGTGGTGGTTTCTAATGGTTTAGCACCACCCTCCTAGTGCTGTCTTGTGATAGAGTTCTCATGAGATCTGGTTGTTTGAAAGTGTGTAGCACCTCCCCCTTTGCTCTCTCGCTCTCTCTCTCCCCGCTCCTTGCTTCACCATGTAAGGATGGTGCCTTGCTTCCCCTTTGCCTTCCACCATGATTGTAAGTTTCCTGAGGCCTTCCCAGAAGCAGAAGTCTGCACTGCCCACAGAACCATGAGTTGATTAAACCTCTTTTCTTCATAAATTACCCAATCTCAGGTAATTCCTTATAGCAGTGTGAGAATGGACTAATACACAATGCATGGTCAAATATTATAGTTACCTAACTTAAAACATGTGGTGAGGTGAGTATTTATTAACCAATATAAGTATAGGTAAGTATCATCACATGCCTGTAATTTTTTGCATATTGTCTGATGATAGGTTTTAGAAGATGTTGGTGACCTTATCAAGATGAAACCTGGAAGCTCTGTAATAACTTAACTATGCATGATATTTTATAAGTAAAAGGATTCCAGGAACACTTCTCAGACCATTCCTGTTTTCAATTAAAGCCAGTATCTAAAGAAGAAAATGGGGGGGGGGGGGAATGGAGAGTTCAGAAGAGAAACACACAGTGATAATGAAGAACTTAATTCTAAGAATTTCAAAAAAATTGTAAGAATGAAAGTTGAGAAGCATTATCTGAATGGGTGCCTTTGTTGAATGATTTATGTCAATAGAAGAAAAGGTCTCCAATGAATATAACCATGAAACATTGGAATGGAACTCTGTAGTAGATTATGGAATCTTCTATGCTGGAGGGTTTTGAAAATAAGATTAAAAAATTTAGTAGAGTAGTTTTAAACCAATGTTTCCAAAGCCAAGTGATACTGCAGATTGGGATATTTGAAATCTTCTATTTCTCTTCCTAGAGATGAAGCAACCACTATGCTTAGCACTCATGTTCAGAGGAATAGGCAAGATGGCAAGGGATTGCTGGTCCAGGGACCAGAGGGTAGTTTTGAAACACTAATTTAAATCTGGTTCATTGAGAAAGCAGAAGCAGTAAAAAACTCTTCCAGTTCATGTTATTTTTTAAGAATTAAAATAAATGATGCCACAGAAACAATACAGTAATATCTATCTCAAAGTTTTAAAATACATGCCCATTTTGTATATGGCAAATGTTACAGATCACCATGTGTGAACTGGGAGGGCCCCTGCCATCATCCAGCATGGTGGTTTTCACGCTGGGTTCTGCAGGAGGCCAGGGCTCTTTGGTCTAGTGAGGGGAGGACCCAGCACTTGAACTTAGGTGTTCTGACTCCTGGGCCTATTTCCTGCTACTATTTCAATGCAGTCTCTCCTGCTTCAATTAGGACTCTTCTACTTGTATCTGTTTAATATATTTGTTTTCTTTCTTACTTTCTATTTGGCCTGCTGCACACTGAACACAATTTCAAAATAAAATTCCACCATGATTTTTCAGAGCAAAGCCCAAGCTTTCAGAGAGTTCAGTGACTTGGAGAAAAATTACAGTGGTCTCATGAGAACAAAGATCCAGTTTTCCTGACTTGCAGGGGTGTGCTTTTAGGGTTGTAGGAGAGTGAACAGTGTAAAACAAATTTTGTTGGTAGCAAAGATACACATCTTGTAGGAGAGTGTGTTGGAGAGAAAGCCCAAGGACCTTCAGGTGTGAATACAATGTTTGTGGGGAAAGAAATGTTTGAATCTAGAGCTTTCTTTGGTGGCTGCATTTTGCAGTTATCTGTTGCTGGATAACTAACCACCTCAAAACCTGCTAGCTTAAAACAATAATTTATTATTACCTCTCGTGGTTCTGTGGATTGACGGGGCTCAGCTGAATGGTTGTCACTTGTGGTCACTCATGCATTTGCACTCAGATAAAGGCTGGGTTTGAAGTCATTTGAAGACTCAGCTAAGCTGGATGTGCAAGATGAAATTTTCATTCCCAGGTCTGGTGCTTCAGCTGGGATGGCTGGAAGAGCTGAGGGCCAGCTGAGCATTTCAGTGTCTGTGCAGCACTCCACGTGACTAGCTTTGGCTGCCTTACAGCATGGCCATCTCAGTACAGTTGGATTTTTTTGACTTGTTCTCTGGCATCCTCCAGACCATGTGTCCTATAACACCAAGGTAGAATCTACAAGGCTTCCTGTGAGACAGTTGGAGGTCATGCAGCTTTTCCTATGCTGCATTCTCTTGGTCAAAGGTGAGCCATAGGGCTAGCCCAGATTCAAGGTGAGAGAACTATACAAGATGTGAATACCAGCTCACTGGGGGCCATCTAGGGAGACCAGATATCACAGTGCAGATAATAGATTAGACCCTCTGACTATAGATACTTTGTCATTAGGCATGTGGGTAAATGGACATTTCTAACAGTACTGTTGTAAATGCATGATATATAGAAGTGAACAAAACAGGCAAAACCCATGTTGTTGTGGATCTTACATTCTAGTGGGAGAGACTGAAAATTTAACAAGTCAGTACATAAATAACACAGTTTCAATGGGTAAGAGGTATAAAGAAAATAAAATAGAAAAGGATAGAACTTGAGGGAGGCCTGTTTTACGGGATGATCAGGGAGGCTTCTTTGAGAGATGACATCTTGGCTGAGCCTTCAGTGAGGAGGAAGCAATGGGAAGGTCTGGTTGCAGAGCTTGCCAGCCAGAGGGAAGAGTGAAGGTACAGACCCTGAGCCAGGACTGGGCTTGGCATATTTTAAGAATGGAAAGAAGGCCAGTGTTCTCCACTGTGCCTGGAGTATAAGGGAGGAGGAGAAGGTTGGTGGGAGAAGGATGGCATCTCACAGAAAATATGTTTTCTGTCCTTTGGTTTATTATCTGTCCTCTCCCACAAGAATGGAATCTTCTCAAAGACAAGAACCTTGTTGGTCATGTTCACCCCTGCGTTCACAGTGCCTAGTTCATGTTAGAGGCTCAATAAATATTTGTTGAGTGAATGAATCACTGAGTGGTTGTTTCTAACCACTGAATTTCAACCATACTCCTATGGAACTCTTACCGATCTGAGATGTTCTAATGTTGAATAATTACTCTTTTTTCACTTTGCAGGAAGAAAAGAAGTGAAAAAGAACTATGATAACAATTTCCTCCCTGTAACAAAAAGGAAAATATTTGGTTCATGCTGCTTACCAGATGACTCCTAGTGGAGTGCAAGTGCCTCTACCAGATTAGAAAGGTCCCATGACTCTCAGATGGTTTAGACTTGGAGCAAGCCCAAAAATCACTGTTTATAATCCACAGGCAACAATTTAGAGTTATGGAATCTCTCACATTTTCTCAGAGAAACATTCATACTGCTACTTCCTTGCCTTGTTTTGGGAACTGATGATCACACCATCAATATTAGTCCTGGCCTTTCTCTTTCCTCCTGCCATGATTGGCATGTTCTTTTTCTCCGTGTGAAATGTTTTAACAATGCAATCCATGCATTGCAACTGACAGATCATTTTGAAGTAGTTAATATTTAATCATGGTTAGTGTCTGTATATTACACATTTTCTTTCTATCATGTATATACTTTTTATTGCTTCTTCTGACTTTTGTCTTTTTAAATATATTTTCTTTTTCTTTTTTGACAATTTCTGTTATTATAGCATTTTGTTATCGTTTCTTCAGTCTTTTCTCTATGTAGCACTATTCATTTTTAAAAATCATTCGAAACAAATAAGTTGAAACAAGGAAGGAAAGGGGGAACAAGACAGAAGGGAATGCAGAAGACTTCTACTCCTCAGGCACATAAGAAAGTTTTTCTACTTTTCTCAAGTAGCCATAGATTTTCTTTACTTTCACTTTTTGGTTGAATCTTTTAAATAGAACTTTCATTTGAGGCAAATTGTGTAGCCCTCCTTCTTTCCCTCCCTCCCACCCTTCCTTCCTTCCTGGCTTCCTTCCTTCCAACAAACATTTTGCATGTCTTTTACGTGTCAGGCCATATTCTGGGTGATGGAGATATAAAAATATATAAGCACCATGATTACTATAAGTGAGTTTGCAGTCCAGTAGGAGGTACATATTAATAAACAGATATTTACAAAACATACACACACAGAACCTTACTCAGAAACCATATTACAAACAGACACTTAGTGCCAGGTGACATCATGGTGTTAAATGAAGAGAAGGGAAAAGGGCTGCTCATTTGATGCTTTGTGTTCTTTTGTTCTGGGTCACGCACAAACCTCTCATTTCCAGTTGTCCACCCCCTGCATCCTCCATGCATCTGAACAACTTTTAGAACAGGCTCTAGGCTGGAAGTCAGGAGAACTGGGCTCTAGTCCAAGCTCTGTGCTTTGTACTGGAATGTGATTCTATTAATGGAATACAGCGCTGAAGTAACAGAACTACTGACCCTAAGGAAAGGGCCCCAGATTGCATAGTTATAGCAGTATCTCTTCTTTCTGTCTTTATATAGACAAACTACAGGAATGGGATAGGGGAGACTTTTTACATAGAAATGTTGTATAAACCAATTTCAAAACCTTAAAAACATTTTCATGAGGAGAGGGTAGTTATTGAAGTCTATTCACCTGAGAAGATAAGTGCATTTACCATCTTCCTATAGGGCTCTGTCATTTGCATTAGCTTCTACATTTAAACACATACCAAGTGGGGCATGGTGGCTCATGCCTGTAATCCCAGCACTTTGGGAGGCTGAGGTAGGAAGATCGCTTGAGCCCCAGAGTTTGAGCTTAGCCTGGGCAGCATAGTGAGACACTGTCTCTACAAAAAAAGAAATTAAAACAATTAGCCAGGCATGGTGGCATGTGCCTATAGTCCCAGCTATTTGGGAGGCTGAGACAGGAGGATCACTTGAGTCCAGAAGATCAAAGGTAGAGTGAGCCGTGACTGACTGAGCCATTGCACTGCAACCTGGGTGATGAGTGAGACCCTGTCTCAACAACAACATACAAGAATACCAGATGAAAACAGAACATTTCCCTGTGTGTTAAAATCCCAGACAAATTAAAATCAGAATTTAGTTTTTATTTTTAGTAGTTGAGGAAATCAAATTAAAAAGTTATCTTTATTACATATCAACAAATATATAATAAGCTGTCTAATAAGACACCTATCAGAGGGTGATTCAGACATTGGAAATAGACAGACATTGGTCTTATAGAATCTGAAGCCCCCAGATTTTGAAAAAATATTATATAAATTTGCAGTAGACACTACAAAGAATCAGGTGGTGAGAACTGGTTGGAATAGTCTTGATTTCTGGCTTCTTAGCTGTATTTCCCAGGTGGTCCTACAGTATTTACTTTTCTGCACTGGATGTCTAAGGGATTGTTAATGGTTTTTTTTTAGTAAACAACTCTCCTTGTTTGAGCTAGTTGAGGGAGTTGTCCTGGAGATAAGAGAGTCCTGACTGGGGGTAGAATAAGGCAATGGTTAAGAGTCAGATTAATCTGAGAATCCTAATATGCACTTTACTACCTTGGGCAAGTGACTTATCTTCTCTAAGCCACAATTTTTCTTATCTATGGGGAAAAACTGGAATAGTAGTAGCAACTGTTTTATAGAATCATTAGGGATAAAAGGTTCAATTCAATGAGAAATCTTAACTATCCTAAATATATGCTCACACAGCATTGGAGCACCACCAGATTCATAAAACAAGTACCTCTAGGCCTACAAAAAGACGTAGACAGTCACACAATCCTAGTGGAGCACTTCAACATCCCACTGACAGCCTTAGACAGATCATCAAGGCAGAAAACTAACAGAGACATTTCTGGACTTAAATTCAATACCTGACTAATTGGACCTAAGAGACGTCTACAGAACACCCCACCCATGTACCACAGAATATATATTCTCATCTGCACATGGAACATACTCCAGGATTGATCCCATGCTCAACCTCATGCTCAGTCTCAATAAATTAAAAGAAAATTGAAACCATACCCACCATACTCAGAATGCAGTAGAATAAAAACGAAAATTGATTCCAAGAAGATCTCTCAAAACTACACAATTACATGGAAATTAAAAAACTTGCTTCTTAATTACTTTTGGATAAACAACAAAATTAAGGCAGAAATCAAAAAATTATTTGAAAGAAATGTAAACAGAGACACAATATACCAAAATGTCTGGGATGCAGCAAAAGCAATGTTACGAGGAAAGTTTATAGTGCTAAATGCCCACCTCAAAAAGTTAGATCTCAAATTCATGATCTAATATCACCCCTAGGGAAACTAGAAAAACAAGAACAAACCCCTAAGTTAGTAGAAGAAAATAAATAACTAAAATCAGACAAGAACTGAACAAAATGGAGACTAAATTCCATTCAAAGAATCAATGAAACCAAAAGTTGTCTTTTTGAAAAGTTAAGCAAGATCAACAAACTGCTAGCTAGATTAACAAAGAAAAAAGAGAGAAGATCTAAATAAGCACAATCAGAAATGACAAAGGTGACATTACAGTCTATCCCACAGAAATGCAGAAGATCCTCAGAGACTATGATAAACACCTCCATGCATATAAACTAAAAAACTCTAGAGGATGTGGCTAAATTCCTGGAAACACATAGTCCCCAAGATTGATTCAGGAAGAAATTGAAACCCTGAATAGACCAATATCAAGTTCTGAAATTGAAATCAGCAATAAAAAAACCTGCTAACCAGAAAAAGCCCTGGATCAGATGGAGTTATAGCCAAATTCTACTAGAAGTACAAAGAAGAACTGGTACCAATCCTACTGAAACTATTCCAAAAAATCAAGGAGAAAGGACTCTTTTCTAACTCGTTCTATAAAGCCAGCATCACCCTGATACCAAAACCTGGCAAAGACACAACAAAAACAGAAAACTATAGGTCAATATCCCTGAAGAACATAGATGCAAACATTTTTAAGACAATACTAGCAAACTGAATCCAGCAGCATATCCAAAAGTTAATTCTTCATAAACAAATAGGCTTCATTCCTGGGATGTAAGTTTCCTTCATTATATGCAAATCAATAAATGTGGTTCATCACATAAACATAATTTAAAACAAAAACCATATGATTATCTTAATAGATGCAGCAAAAGCTTTTGATAAAATCCAACATTCTTTCATGATAAAAACTCTTAAGAAACTAGGCATCAAAGGAACTTACCTCAAAATAATAAGAGCCATCTATGACAAAGCCATAGCCAACATCAGATTGAACAGGCAAAAACTGGAAGCATTTTCCTTGAGAACTGGAACAAACAAGGATTCCCAGTGTCACTACTCCTATTCAACATAGTACTGGAAGTCCTCGTCAGAGCAATCAGGCAAAAGAAAGATATAAAAGGCATCCAAATAGGAAAAGATGAAGTCAAATTATCTCTCTTTGCTGATGAAATAATTCTATACTTAGAAAACCCTAAAGATTCTGCCTAAAGACTCCTGGAACTTATAAATGACTTAGTAAAGTTTCAGGATACAAAATCAATGTACAAAAATCAGTAGCATTTCTATACACAAATAATGTTCAAGTTGACAGCCAAATCAAGAATGCAGTCTCATTTAAAATAGACACACACACACATACACACACCAGAAATACATCTAACCAATGAGGTGAAAGATCTCTACAAGGAGAACTATAAAACACTGCAGCAAGAAAGCATAAATGACACAAACAAATGGAAAAACACTCCATGTTCATGAATTGGAAGAATCAATGTTGTTAAAATGGCCATACTACCCAAAGGAATATACAGATTCAATGCTATTCCTATCAAGCTATCAACATCATTTTTAACAGAATAAGAAAAACATACTCTAAAATTCACATGGAACCAAAAAAGAGCCTAAATAGCCAAGAAAATTGTAAGCAAAAAGAACAAAGCTGGAGACATCAAATCACCTAATTTCAAGCTATACTATAATGTTACAGTAACTGAAACAGCATGGAACTGGTACAGAAACAGGCACATAGACCAGTAGAACAGAATAGAGAACCCATAAATCAAGCCACACACCTACAATCATCTGATCTTTGACAAAGTTGTCAAAAATAAGCAATGGGGAAAGGACTCCCTTTTCAATAAATGGTGCTAGGATAGCTGGCTAGCCATATGTAGAAGAATGAAACTGGACCCCTATCTTTAACCATATACACAAATTAACTCAAGATGGATAAAATATTTTAATGTAAGACCTCAAACTGCAAGAATCTAGAAGAAAACCTAGGAAACACCATTTTGGACATTGGCCTTGGGAAAGAATTTATGATTATCCTCAAAAGCAACTGCAACACAAACAAAAACTGACAAGTGGGACCTAATTAAAGAGCTCTGCACAGCAATACAAACTATTAACAGAGTACACAGACAACTTACAGAATGGGAGAAAATGCTCACAAACTATGCATCTGACAAAGATCTAATATGTAGAATCTAGAAGGAACTTACATAATTGAACAAGCAAAAAGCAAATAACCCTATTTAAAAATGAGCAAAAGACGTGACCAGATACTTCTCAAAAGAAGACATACAAACAGTCAACAAACACAGGAAAAAACGTTCCACATCACTGACATCAGAGAAATGCAAATCAAAACCGCAAGGAGATACCATATACCAGTTGGAATGGTTATTATGAAAAAGTCAAAAAACAACAGATGCTGGTGAGGCTATGGAGAAAGGGGAATGTTGTTGTGTATAATAACAACAGTTGTTACACTGTTAGTGGGAATGTAAATTAGTTCAGCCACTGTGGAAAGAAGTTTGGAGATTTCTCAAAGGACTTAAAACAGAACTACCATTTCGACCCAGCAATTCCATTACTGAGTATATATCCAAAAGAAAATTAATCATTCTACCAAAAAGACGCACGCACTTGTATGTTCCTTGCAGCACTATTCACAATAGCAAAGACATGGAATCAACCTAGGTGCCCATTGATGGTGGACTGGATAAAGAAAATGTGGCACATAGATACCATAGAATACTATGCAGCCATAAAAAGTATGAAATCGTGTCCTTTGCAGCAACACGAACGCAGCTCGAAGTCATTATCCTAAGTGAATGAACACAGGAACAGAAAACCAAATATCACATGTTTTCACTTATATGTGGGACCTTAACATCAGTTACTTATGGACATAAAGATGGCAACAGTGGACACTGCGAACTAATAGAGCAGGGAAGGAGGGGGGCAAGGGTTGAAAAACAAACCTCTGGGTACTATGCTCAGGACCTGGGTGATGAGATCAATCGTACCCCAAACCTCTGCATCAGGCAATATGCAGGTAACAAGCCTGCATACCTCAAGTCTAAAATAAAAGTTGAAATTATAAAAAATAGAAAGATAATCATTAAAAAACCCAAAATAGAATCATTAAGCAATATAAAGAGATAATATATACAAAGGACTTAGCACACTATACCAGGCACATAACACTCAATTCATATCCATTATTGATTATCACCACTATCACATCATTATTAACCAGAGTAGTAGTTTTACAAATTGAGAATATTGCCCTCCCTTAGTTCATCAGTCCTCTTAATGGCAACCCACAGTGTGTGGAGTATTATGCCATGTGCTAGAGGAAGTTACTAAAGATATACGAGATGTGACCTCTGTCCCCATCTGAATCCTCAACCCTATTTATGCTGAATCCTTGTCAGAAGTTAAGCCTGTATATTTAGATCAGAGTCATTTTTATGTTTAACTTGCTATATTCAGCCATAATCTCTCTTGTCTATTTGTTTTTTCTTCCTCTTGTGAGAGGAAGGAAAGGAAGATGCTTTTGCCACCCCAAAGTAGTAAAAGAGTCATTGGAATGAAGAGTTAATCAATATGAACTCTAACGGAATAGAGGCTTATGATAGCTAGGGTGACTGTATGTCCTGGTTTTCTTAGGACAGTGTTGATTTAGTTCTGCTGTTCTGGCATGTTTATAATAGAGACTCTTTTCCATCTTAACAGGTATCCCTGTCTGTAACATTCGCTGACAGCCAATCTATAGTAGGGACCCAACTAAAATATCATATTAGCTCAGTTGTTTAGACTACGCACCTAATGAACCAAAATCTTGGATCTGATTGCCTTGCTGTCCAAGTAGGCTACTTATCTCTGTCACTCACTGTACTTCGTACTTCTATTAAATGGCTTGAAATTTATCAGAAAGGTGGGGTGAAAGCAAATGTGGCAAGAATGTAAAATTATCACAATTACTTGAAAAACACTCAAGCTCATGCTCCATTGATGTCAAATCAGAAGCATTTCTTTATGCACAGAGCAGATAGCTTTATGACCCAATAAAGAATTCGTTATTGTTATTACTTACCTTGGCTTTTAGAACCACAAAACAGAATTTGTGTTCAAACTTCATTGAAAACCATGTTGACAGTGAGGTTGTAAGCTATCTGGCTTATTTCTCCAGATGCTTTCTTTACCTATTTTTCTCTAGAAGAAAGAAATCATCAGTAATCTGATTCTTCCACAGTAAAAACCTAAAGGCTGCTTCTCTTAAGCCCCCAGCTATGATTTTTCAGTTTTTCACCCAGTGACCTAATTCCTTAAAGCCTTGGGTATCCAGGGGTTACTTAACCTCCAATAAGTAAGCTCTGTAAATAGTACACAGCAGAAAACTTAACGAAATCAAATTTAGGATTTCTTTTTCATTTTCTGCTTTTGTTATCTTCTCTGTTTAAAAGTTTAGATAGTGATTGCCTTGGGGCTGTAGACTGAGAAGTGGGTAGAGGACTTTTAGAGGCATTGGAAATGTTCTACATATTGATCTAGGTGGTGGTTAGTTACATGGGTATATGCATATATAAAAATTGAGTGTATGCTTGAGATTTATGCATTTTAATATATATAAGTTAAATCTCAATTTTAAAAAGTAAAAAGAAAAGCCTCAAACTTCTTTAGCCAGAGCTGGTAAAAAAATGTATTCTGAATTAGTAAAATAATAGAATGAAGGTCTAAACAACAACACACATATCCTTTTTCTTTTAGACACAAATATGATCTTTGTCTCTATATTTACTTTTTTTCTGTGGATAAATGCCTCCTTTTCTCTGCCTTTACTTAGTCTTTGACAATAAAGCTTCAAATTATGACAAATGAGTTTTTAGGCAGGACTTTTTCTGCCTACTTTTATTCAAATATTTATTTCAGTATGTAACACTAGAACATTTTAAACTCTTAACTACACTTTTCTTTGGCTTTATATAATCTATGTAATATCTGTTGAAAACCTCCTAGGCCATATCAGTCATGGTTTATGAATGGTATGCATCTTTACTACTTGGTTCCTAGCTTATCGTGTGACTGTTTACTAAGTTTGTTGAGTTGTATAATCAAAAGAACCAAGGAAAGCAAATGATGTTTTAATATAAAACAGCACTATTTCCAAATTTTTCCAGTTAACGACTCCATCAAGTATGGAACCCAAGACTCCCCTGTCATAATCTGCCACTCTTGAGGATCCTGATGTTGATTTCCAGGATGGCAACTTAGAACTTTCTAGATTAAAAAAAAAAGGGTATCCTCAAGGAGACTATCTTTTGCTATCTACTGACAAAGGGTATTCTAATAATGTGCAGCTAATCATATAATGATCTGGTTCACTAGATTTAGGTGAATTCAAGGACTGAGATTATATGCAATTAAAGAAAAAGAAAGGGAGTGGGGAAATCAATTGAGTGCTTCCTCTGTGCCAGGCACTGTGCCTCGCACAGATTATTTAATCTTTACAACTCTGTGAGGATTGTCTTAGTGTACCATTGAGGAAGTTTAGGTTCAGGAATGGCAAATAACTCACCCAAATCACACAACTAATAATTTAGTTGTGTTGGTTTTCAAAGGTTGCTCCTTTCCCACAATGTACTATCTCTGGTGATGTCACAGATGAATTAAGAAGTAATTAAAAGAGCCAAAGGGATTTTAGAGATAATGTCATCAATCCCATTTGTTTGGAGATAAACAGGTCCAGGGAGGTTATATTGGGTCCAAATGGGCAACATAGAACTCAACTACCAGTTCTTCCCAGAAGCTTCCTCTACTCCTCTTCCTACCTCCGCACCTTATTCTGCATCTCCAGTCATAGTCAGGATTAAAATCTTTTGTGTGTCTCATTATGGGTGGTTAAGAGTAAGCAGCCTCTGGAACCTGGGTTTAAATCCATGATCTAAGTTGTGTGACCTTGAGTGAGTAACTTAACGTCTCTGAGCTTTGGTTTCCTCAGTGTAGAAAATGAAAGAGTGGTTGTGATAATTAAAACATGGAGAGTGTTTAGAATGGGATATGACCTGTAGAAAGTGTCCTATGAGTATTCATGATTTATTTTTTGTTGTTACGTTGTATAATTATTCTTCTGTGATTTATTGTTACATGTGTACAGGGTTGTACGGATATGGTGTCTTATACACCTTTGTAATGCACTCCTCTTCCTCTCCTCCTCTTAGTGCCAAGATCAATGCTTAATCATTCTAGACGTGGAACAAAGGCCTATTGGATGAATTTGGTTTTCCCAGTTAATGAATTTCCAAATTTTTCCAGTTAACGACTCCATCAAGTATGGAACCCAAGACTCCCCTGTCATAATCTGCCACTCTTGAGGATCCTGATGTTGATTTCCAGGCTAGCATTTTCTGCCTATATTCCTCATTTCTTTTAGGAATCTGAAAATAGAGGAGTAGTTGCATATGCCCATGATTTCACTTAGGAATTGGTTATTTCTTTGTTGTTCCTTTAGGGGGCTAATATCAAGCATGGACTGACTTTCCATTCTTGGCATCATGTTCTTGATGCAAACTCGTCTAAGGTAACAAGTGATCCTAATATGTGCTTTTTACCCACAGCTTCCCATTCTGTTGACCTTGGTACTTTTAACTCCCTCTACTAGCTACCAGAAAGAAAACTAAGGGGCTTAACTTTTTTTGCTTTCCTTGACATTTTTCCTGTCTACCAGATATTAGAATCACAAAAAGGTTTCATTTCCTAGGGTTGGGACTGTACAATCCTGGGATTTCCTGATTTCAGGGGAGGTAGCTATTGTCTTTTGATTTCCACTCAGAGAATTTAACATTAGCATTTCAATAGCAGCACAATTGTTTTCAAAAGTATGGCATGCAGCATTTTGTGACAAACTTTCTAAAAATGTGGACAATACTTATCAGACTTTAGCATTCCATCCTCTTTTGGCAAAGTGGTGGATTTTTTTAAAAACAACAAATTTCATCTATATTATTTTAAGATTTAAATACTGCTCAACATCTAATGCTTGAAAAAATGATGCTATTATTCCACCGTGAACGTCATAAGTTGTTTTATTCTAGATAGCCTCTTCCTTATTAGCAGAACTTGGGGGATAATTATATGTATTTAGAAAATCTTTCTGACCTTTGTGAAAGTTTAGAGACTTTTATGTTCCTTTATGTAAGTCTTTCAGTGTGTGGAGATATAAGTTGCCTTAAGTAAGAGGAAACTCAGTATAGGAAGGTTTTGAATAAAATTACAACAAAATATGTAACTTTATTAAATACTTAATTTTACATTAAGATGAGTTTATTTTAAACTGTTTAATTTTTTTCCCTGTTCTTTTTTGCCCCTAGAGCCTAAACTTCATACAGCATGCTTCATTTTCTTTTCTGTTGAGCCCTTTATTCCTAGTACCTATTACAAGTGCTCAATAAATATTTCTGAGTAACAAGTGATGACTTAATCAGAAAAACACTCTGGATAGCACAGGCAACAGCCAATGCAGAAGTGCATTGTGTTCCACATGGCATTTTGTAATTCATTATTAGGATGCCAAATATATTTTCCTACATAAAGAGTAATGTGAAAAGAACTCAGATTCCTAGATTTGCTCATACAATGAATTTATCACATATTGCAAATTCTAATATTTTAATTACTCTAGTAGCAAACTTTTCTGGGTTAGCTTGGAAATCAAATCATTTTTAAAAAACTTGCTTATGTGGAGAAGGTACTTCTTATCCCAAGGTGACCTCTACACTGAATTAAGAAATATATTTCTTTCTTTGTGAATATCAGTCACATGGTATTCAGAGAGATGGAGAACTGGCTGCCAAGGAGGAAATGGTGTCTTCTTCATTGCTTTGGAAAGACTTGATCCTAACTCCTGGCTCTATAAAAATACTTGCCTCCCACTAAATTCCCCATTACATTATGAAGATTTCTAATTCCTTATGTGACCTTCTCCTTTTAGCCACATATCCTACATAATTACCTCAGCCCCTATGGAAAATAGAAGGAATACTCTAGAACAAATTCTGAATTTACTACAGATTCCTAGGCCTTTATCCAAAACTCATGGGGACAGATGTGTTTTGGAGTTCAGAGATATTTTTGGATCTTAGAAAGGTAATATGACACATATGCTGTATATTACATAATATCCTTGGCCTATAATTCAACACAATAATATTTCTTTGGCTAAATGTAAGACTATTCCCACAAAGTGAGATAAATAGATACTGCTCATAGCCTTACACCACATAAATTCAGGTTCTGCTTGTAAAATTATGAAAGTTGTTTGGTGCTCAGTATCCCTTCTATCTCAGAATTGTGGGTAAGGGATTGTGGACCTGTCAAAGAGATAACGTATCAAAGAAGAAAATTATAAAGGTGGTTCCAGTCTTCAGACTGAGTTCTGAGCTGCAGGGACCCTACTCAGAGACAGAGCAGAATTACATTCTTTGAAGAGGTTGGTGCTGTACCTGGAATGAAGGCTCAGTTTATAATTCAAGGTGGTATTTACCAAGGTAGTATTTGCCTCCTAGGTTAGCCAACCCTTGGGCTCATTAGCCCTAAGTGTTATTATTAGTGGGCTTATTTCTTAGTAAGCCAGACTTTCTGCATTGGCTAAAAGAATGGTTACACTTGGAGAGAAAACTCTTTCACTTTTCCTTTTTCCACTTAGGGTGGGGTGACAGGAAACCACAGTGATGGCCTGGAGTCCCAGCGAGGATGCTGGTAGAAGCCCTGCAAATACATAAAAAGGAAGGATGCTATTGAAGGCACTGGATAGGAGTGCTGATACTAGAACAGGATGGAGGCTGAAAACCAATTCAGCTGGGTCTCCCTACCTAGGTTTTTGATTTTCCCTGTGGCTAATTCAGCAGTCACAAAATAGACTCTCAGCTATATATGACCAGTAAGTTTGTTTTGTTAGAACTTGAAAGCCTACCAGTGAACCAGACACTTTCCAATTTGCTGTGTCACTTGCTGGGATTAGAGTGACCCCTGTATATGACCTGGGATGACAGGGTTACCTCAACATTTAATTGTCTGAGTCAATGAGCAGCAATGATATCTTGACTAAGCTGAATAGGTATGGTCTACTCAAGATACAGTATTTAATGTCTACCCAAAACACTGTATAATAATGTAAGCTATCATTTTTCTATATGGTAGTAAACTTTTCTAAGTGCTAGGTAAAGCAGATCTATATTCAGATGTTTCCATAAAACACTCCTTGTTGGAACAAGAGAAGTGGAGCAGGTGCATCCATAGAAAAGATTTAAGAGGCCCTGCAGATTTCTAGCTTGGATGACTGGTAAAATCTTTCTCTCTTGAAGCCAGTCAGTAAAGACTGGAGGAGCTAACTGATTCTTCAAATGTGAAGATAGTAATGAAAGACTTCAAAGAACATGAAAAAAAAATCAAGAAAACATGATTCCACCAAAGGAACACAATAATATTCCAGTAACTGAACCCAAAGAAATGGAGATCTATGAACTTTCTGACAAATAATTAAAAAAAATTATTTTAAGAAAGCTCAGTGAGCTATAAAACACCACAGATAGACAACTTACTGACTCAGGAAAATAATACATGAACAAAATCAGAAGTTTAACAACAAGATAGAAATAATAAAAAAGAACCAAATTCTGGAGCTGAACACAATTACTGGACTGAAAAATTCAATACAGAGTTTAAGCAACAAACTTGATCAAGCATGAGAAAGAATCTGTGAACTCAAAGACACATCATATGTTATTTTTCAATCCAAGGAGATTGAAAAAAGAAAGAAAAAAGAATTTTAAAAATAAAGAAAGCCTAAGAGATTTATAAAACACCATCAACCAAACCTATATGCATTATGAGAGCCTCTGAAAGAAAAGAGAAATGGGAAGAAATCTTATTTTTTAAAAATTGGCTGAAAACTTCCCAAATCTTGGGGAGGGATATAGACATCAGGTTCATGAACCTGAAAAGTTTGCAAACAGGATCAACCTGAAGAAGATTATATGGAGACCCATTATGATCAGAAGTCAATGACAGAGTGTTTTGAATACAGCAAGAGAAAAGTTACCTGTCACATACAAGGAAATATACATAAGACTATCAGAAGATTTATCAGCAGAAACTAGCACGCCAGGAGAGAGTAGGATGATATTTTCAAAGTGCTGAAAGAAAAAACTGCCAACCAAGAATACCATATCTGACAAAGCTGTCCTTCAGAAATAAAGGAGAGACAGACTTTCCTAGACAAACAAAAGTGGGAGTTCATCACCATTAGACCTGATTTATAAGAAAAGTAAAGGGCATTCTTCATATTGAAATGAAAGATGCTAATTAGTAACATGAAAACATATGAAAATATGTAACTCACTGGTAAAGATAAGTATATAGTAAAATTCAGAATACTCTAATCCTGTAATTGGCAGTGTGCACATCACTTCTAACTCTAGTATAAAAATACAATAGACAAAAGTATTAAAAATAACTAAAGCCATAATAATTTGTTAATAGATACATGATATTAATAGATATAATTTGACATTAATAACATAAACTGTATGTGTTAGAACTAAAAGTATAGAGTTTTTGTATGAAATTGAAGTTATTATCAGCTTAAAATAAGCTAACTGTTATAACATAATTATAAGATGTTCCTTGTGATTACAATGAAATTTAGATTTAAAATCTATTTTTTCTTCTATAGTCACTCCTGCTTTCTTTTGGTTATCATTTGCATGAAGTATCTTTTTTTATCTTTTCACTTTCATGTGTGTCTTTAAATCTAAGAAAAACTTCTAGTAGACATATGCAAGATAAAGAGAGAGAAATCAAAGCATACCACTATAAAAAAAAAATCAAATCACAAAGAAAGGAACAAAGGAACCATAAAACAGAAAATAACTAACAAAATGGCAATAATAAGTCCTGTGTTATAGATAATTACCATGAATGTAAATGGATTAAACTCATCAATAAAAAGACATAGAGTGGCTGAATGGATTAAGAAAATGGGATCCAGTAATATTCTGTTTACAAGAGACTCACTTTAGATTTAAAGACACACATGAAAGTGAATGGCTAAAAAAAGATATTTCATGCAAATGGTAACCAAAAGAAAGCAGGAATGACAATAGAAGAAAAAATACATTTGAAATATAGAACTGTCTTTAGAGTGAAAGACCACTGTATAATGTTAAAAGGGTCAATTCAACAGAAAGATATAGCAACTATAAATATATTGTATTAGTCCATTTTCACACTGCTATAAAGAACTGCCTGAGACTGGGTAATTTACAAACAAAAGCGGTTTAATTAACTCACAGTTCTTTATGGCTGAGGAGGCCTCAGGCAACTTACAATCATGGTGGAAGGTGAAGGGGAAGGAAGGTGTGTCTTATGTGGTGGGAGGAGTGAGCAAAAGGAACTGGCAAACACTTTTAAACTTGTGAGAACTCACACACTATTATAAGAGCAGCATGGGGGAAACTGCCTCCATGATCCAATTACCTCCACTAGATGCCTCCCTCGACATGTGGGGATTACAATTTGAGATGAGATTTGGATGGAGACACACAGGCAAACCATATCATTATATACAAAACATCAGAGGACCTAAATATATTATATTAAGCAAATATTGACAGATCTAAAGACAGAAATTAACAGCAATACTGCAATAGTAGGATACTTCAATACCCAACTTACACTAATGGATAGAACACCCAAACAGAAAATTCATAATGAAACATCTGACTTGAAAAACACTGTAGACCAAATGTACCTAACAGACTTACATAGAACTTTCCACTCAACAGCACCAGAATACTCATTTTTCACAAGTGTACATGGAACATTCTCCAGGATAGATCACATATTAGGTCACAAAGTAAGTCTTAACAAATTCAATAAAGTCAAAATCATTCCAAGAATCTTTTCCAACTACAATGGAATGAAACTAGAGATAACAGCAAGAAAACTGTAAAATTCACAAATATGTGGAAATTAAATTACACAGTCCTAAATCATCATTGAGTGTAAAAGAAACTCAAAAGATAACTTAAAAAGTATCTCCAGACAAAGGAAAATGAAATACAACATACCAAAACCTATGAGATACAGAAAAAACAGTTCTAAAAGGAAAGTTTATAGTGATGAATGCCTACATTAAAGAAGAAAGATTTTGCATAAGCAACCTAACTTTATACCTTAAGAAACTAGAAAAAAACCCCAACTAATTAAGCTCAAAGTTAGCAGAAGGTAGGAAATCATAAAGATTAGAGTTGATTTAAGTCAAATAGAGAATTAAAAGAAGAAAGAAAATCAATGAAACTGAGAGTTGGTTTTTAAAAAGTTAAACAAAATTGAAAAAGTAGAGTAACCAAGAAAAAAAGACAGAAGACTCAAATAATTAAAATCAGAATTGGGAGAGGAGACATTACAACAAACACCTAAGAAATAATAGGGACCATATAAGATTATTATGAACAATTATATGCCAAAAAACTGGGTAAATTAGAAGAAATTCCTAGAAATATACAATCTACCAAAACTGAATCATGAAGATACGGAAAACCTGAGCATACCACTAGCAAATAAGGAGATTGAATCAGTATTAAGAAATCTTCCGCTGAGATGGGAGGATTGCTTGAGCTCAGGAGTTCAGGACCAGCCTGGGCAACATAGAGAGACCTGTCTCTACAATGATAAAAAAATTAGTTGGGCATGGTGGTGCATGCCTGTGGTGCCTGATACTTGGAAGGCTGAGGTGAGAGGATCACTTGAGCCTGGAAGGTTGAGGCTGCAGTGAACCATGGTCATACCACCGCACTCCATCCTGGGTGACAAAGCAAGACCCCATCTCGAAACAAACAAACAAACAAAACCTCCCAACAACGAAAAAAAATTCAAGGACCAATGACTTCATAGGTAATTCTACTGAACATTCAATGAAGACTTAATAGCAGTCCATCTTAAATTCCTCCAAAAAAATAGAAGAAGGAACACTTCCAAATTTTTTCTATGAGGTCATCATCATCTTGATACCAAACCCAGACAATGACACTATATGAAAATAATCCTACAGGCCAACATTCCTGATGAACACAGATACAAAAATTTTCAACTAGCAAGCAAAATTTTATAGTATATTAAAAGGATCATATATCATGATTAAGTGGGATTTATCCCTGGGATGCAAGGTTAGTTCAACATATGCAAATCAATAAATGTGATACAACACATTAACAAAATGAAAGAAGAAAACCACACGATCATCTCAATAGGCACAGAAAAAGCATTTGACACAGTTCAACATCCTTTCATGATTAAAACTGTCAATAAAATACGTATAGAAGGAACTTAAGAAAATAAAGATCAAAGCCAGGTGTGTGACTCACACCTATAATCCCAGCAATTTGGGAGGCTGAGGTGAGTGGATTGCTTGAGCTCAGGAGTTGAAGACCAGTCTGGGCAACATGGAAAAACTCCATTTCAACAAAAAATACAAAAGTTAGCCAGGTGTGGTAGTGCATGCCTGTAGTCCCAGCTACTCAAGAGGCTGAGATGGGAGCATGGCTTGAGCCTGGAAGGTGAAGGTTGCAGTGAGCCAAGATCACACCACTGTGCTTCAGACTGGATGATAGAGCCAGACTCTGTCTCAAAAATAAATAAATAAATAAAATAAAAGTCAATATGAAAACCACACAGCTAATATCCTAAACAATGGGGAAAAACTGAAAGCTTTCCCTTTAAGAAACTATCAACAGAATGAACAGACAACCTACAGAATGGGAGAAAATTTTTGCAAACTACACATCTGACAAAGGTCTGATATCCAGCACCCACAAGGAACTTAAATTTACAAGCAACAGACAACCCCACTAAAAAGTAGGCAAAGGACATGAACTGACACTTTTCAAAAGAAGACATACATGCAGCCAAGAATCATGTGAAAAAAAGGTCAATATCACTGATCATTAGAGAAATGCAAATCAAAATCACAGTGAGATACCATCTCATGCCAGTCACAATGGCTATTATAAAAAGTCAAAAAATACCAGATGCTGGTGAGTTTGCTGAGAAAAAGGAATGCTTCTATATTGTTGGTGGTAGTGTAAATTAGTTCAACTATTGTGGAAGATGGTGTGGCAGTTCCTCAAAGACCTAAAGACAGAAATACCATTCGACCTACCAATCCATTACTGGGTATATAAAGGAATATAAATTACTCTATTACAAAGATACATGCACATGTATGTTCATTGCAGCACTTTTCACAATAGCAAAGACATGGAATCAACATCAATGCCCCTCAATGATAGACTGCATAAAGAAAATGTGCTACATATGCACCATGGAATACTATGCAGTAATAAAAAAGAATGAGATCATGTCCTTTGCAGGAACATGGATGGAGCTGGAGGCCATTATCCTTAGCAAACTAACACAGGAACAGAAAACTAAATACTCCATTTTCTTACTTATAAGTGGGAGCTAAATGATGAGAACACATGGACACATAGAGGGGAACAACACACACTGGGGCTTATTGGTGGGTGGAAGGTGGGAGTAGGGAGAGGATCAGGAAAAATAATGAGTACTAGGCTTAATATTTGGGTGACAACATAATCATACAACAAACCCCCATGACATAAGTTTACCTAGGTAACAAGCCTGCACACGTACCCCTGAACTTAAAATAAAAGTTAAATTTAAAAAAAGAAAGAAAGTTTGCTCAACAACACTAATCGTCAAGGAAATGCAAATAAAACCATGATGAGATATTACCCAACACCTATTAGGATGGCTTTTATAAAAATGTCAAAATATAAGTGTTAGTGAGGATGTGGAGAAAACAGAACCCTTGTCACTGTAGGTATATTGTATACTTCAAATTTGCTAAGACAGTGGACTTAATATGTTCTTATCACACACACACAAATCAAAGGTAACTATGTGAGGTAATGGATATGTTAATTAGCTCAATCATGGTAATCATTTCACAAAGTATGTGTATATCAAAAGATCACATCATACACTATATATATATATATATATATATGTACACACAGACATACATATACAATTTAATTTGTCAACTATTCCTCAAGGCTGAAACACACACACACACACACACACACACACACACACACACACACACACACAGACACTCCCTCCCTCTTGTTCTGGAAACTGAGTAGCAGGCTCTCTCTTGCTGCTTTTGACTTTTCAGTCCCCAACATTTGTTCTTTTTCTCTTTTAAACTTCTGGCATTCTAAAATTGATTAATACATAGTTTACTAATAGATTTTTTGGATTAGTCTTAGCAATTTCCAAAAGCATAAAAAATAAAGTGAGTGTTTGCTAATGCAAGTCAATTTCGCATGAAGACATGTTTGTGAATTCTGTGTTGCCTGGAGCCATGCTGGGAGGTTCAGTGAGAGTCACCTCTGGAATTTCCCCATTGCTTCTCTCCCCAGCCTTGTGTCAGACCAGGCAAACTATGAGGGCTTTCATCCACAAGACAGCATAATTCCAAACCAGCCTGGGAGTTCAGCCTCAGACCATAGTTGTTTAATTCAGATTAAAGTGATCACATCTTGAAATATGCTGATTAAGAGATGATTAAAAAGTGAACTTCACTAATTATAACTAACAGGCAAGAATAGATTGTACTTAAGCAGTTTTGTGTATTAATTTAATTCTGAGACTAAATGTTACCCATATTTTAAAAATCCCTTTTCGTGTGTTTTTAACCAGTGTTATGTTTCTTTTCTAATTATAAAACATTATTATTCTATTTTTCTGAAGGAAAAGTATCTTCTAATCAAAAAACATGTGTAACTCTAACTTATAAGAACTGCAACCAAAAGCAAAAGGCTGACAATAACTGGCTCACTTTAAGAGAATGGTTTTGAGTCTTCTTCATTATTATACTTTGGAGATCCACAGTTATAACTTTAATGCCCAAATTTCAATAGTATCTCAAATAATCTCTGAGCTAGCTGTAGGGTGTTTCATAGCTAAGCGTTATTAGTTTGGCTGGCTCACTCTTGGAAATAAAAAAAAACGTATTTGTGGTACTCCAAATGTAGAAAAACCCATGGCTTTTATTTCATAGATTTACAGTTTCTTGAGTTACAAAACATTTCACAGGTCCTATCTGTATGTATATTTAAATTTCCTCTAAAGATCTGAAATCACACCATCAGAATCTAAGTTAGTTGAGAGCAGGAACCATGACTATTTCACTCACGTGTGTAGAGCCAATGTCCAGTCTCCAGAGTAAAGATTGCATGGAATGCAGAATATTGAAATGGAATGCAGAATACTGAATGAATCAATCAAAAACTTTAACATTTCTAGCTACAGGCAGCTCATTATGGCTCAAAGCAGCCAGGCCATCCTTGGGCAGTTCTGGTTGCTGAGAGTTCTTTTTTATGATTGGACTGTCAATCTCTTCGCACTTGTTTCTTCCAGTTTTAGCTCATCAGGCCATGTAGACTTGCTCTACCACATAACAAACCTTTAAATACCTGAACTGATACTCATGCCCTACTTTCTCTACCTGACCTCTGAGCTTTGCCTCTGCAGACTAATATCCCTAGTTTTTCTTTTTTTTTTTTCAGACGGAGTCTTACTCTGTCGCCCAGGCTGGAGTGCGGTGGCGCCATCTCGGCTCACTACAAGCTCTGCCTCCCAGGTTCACGCCATTCTCCTGCCTCAGCCTCCGGAGTATCTGGGACTACAGGCACCTGCCACCATATCTGGCTAATTTTTTTTGCATTTTTAGTAGAGACAGGCTTTCACCGTGTTGGCCAGGATGGTCTCGATCTCCTGACCTTGTGATCTGCCCGCCTTGGCCTCCAAAAGTGCTGGGATAACAGGCGTGAGCCACCGCGCCCGGCCTAATAGCCCTAGGTTTTTTTTTTTGTTTTTTTTTTTTTGTTTTTTTTTTTTTAAATAATCACCACTTCCTAAAATTTACTGCACAAAACGAATGGAGGAAGGGAGAAAAGAGTATAGTACATCCACTTTAGATAGGCTTGTAAAGATTTATTGGGCCTAGAGAGCAATCTGTAGTCTAATAAATTGGCATTTGAGGGGGTGTCACAAATAATAATGTGTTACATCTTGCACTACAATGCACAGGTGTCCAAAGGCTATTACAATCCAAGCATTGCACTAAAATTGTATGAATGTAATAGCATGGCCACTATGAGAATGGTACTCAGAAAAGAGCTTTTTAAAAAAATCTATTTAGTACAATCACTGCTACCTTTAGTCCAATAAAGCCAGAGCAACTCAAGAAATTAAATTTTCTGCTCCCAATTCAGCCACTACTTCTTTAAATAATAAGTGCAGGATAAAATAATTGTATGTCAGAAGGGTGTCTGCAACTTTGCGCTTATTAGTTTAAAACGTGTATGAGGGATTGTTGAAACCTGCCTGAAGATCTAGAGGATACTGGGCCTCTCCAAATTAGGCTGTTTTTAGAATGAGTTAAATGAACCATTTCCGGTATGAATTTTGTATGAAATATTATTTTAGAATACTTTGTTTGGAATATCCTTTAGGTCGCATGCACAGACATGGGGTATTTAATGCATAGTTTTTGGTAGATTGTGTTCTTTATCAGTTTTAGAGTAATGTTTTTATTAAGTTCAGCTAATTAATTAGTTAAAATTTCCCACAAACACAGGTTAATAGCCCTAGTTTTTTAACAACTGACATAGGTATGAGTGTCTTGTGATACTCTCAGATGCTCCCTTCTGAGCACATTAGATTGCCACCTTTGCATGGTACTCAGGATGGTTCAGGGAAGGCCCGGCCTGCATGGGATTATGATCTTAAACGCTTTCTAGTGTCTGTTCATGCTCTTTGCTATCAAATTAACTTTTTCATTTTTTTTTTTTTAGGAAACGTTTTTTCCAGTGCTTTAGGGAGAATCATTTTACTCTTAATAGAACCCTGCCTCAGTGCAAGGCAATTGAAATGGGAGATAATTATCTGCCATTATTGGAGGCTGGTATAGTCTGCAAATGGTTCCATATGTTGTGTCTTGCTTCCAAGTTGACTTATTTGGAGATTCCAGATAATTGACCACCAAGTCTGGTTCTGGGGAAGTTGGGTTTCCGCATGCCTTATGGGTAAGGTGGAACTCTGAAGATTTTGAAATGTTGTAGTATTTAAATGCTGCTGCTAAATAAGAATTTACTATATATTTTTTCGAAGGGCTGAAGCTGCAATTTGGCAAAAAAATTTTATTTATTTCCATGAACTTTGATATTTTCTGAAGATAATTTTTAAATCAAGCTATTAATTTGGAAGATGCAGGTACATGTATATGCAAACATGTAAAAAGTTTTATGAGAATTCATCTATTAGTGAGATAATATTTTACACTTGGAAAACTTGTGAAATAAAATTGTAGAAGGAAACAATTTTTACATTGATTTGAATGTTTTGAAATTACAGTCATTTTATAATTGGGGAGATGGTCATGATGGAAAAAGGGAAAACGAAAAAGATGCAGCTGATGGGTGAAAGCAGGGAAGGGAAAGAGAGGAAGGCGAGAAAAAAGGAAAAAAGTAGTGAAGGTAGGTTGTCTAAGAAATTCCAAGTAGCCACTCAGTCCTTAAATATTTTCTTGCATGAACTTTGAGTCCTGCGGTGTAATTATGTATTTTGTAACAAACTGTTCGGAAGTTAAAAAATTCCTATGAAACAGAAACTTACTGTTCTGGGAAGAAAGATGACCTTCCACTTTATTTTTCAAATAGATTCTAATTCAGGGGTCCTCAGCCTTCAGCTCACAGACGGGTATCTGTCTGTGGCCTGTTAGGAACCTGGCCGCACAGCAGGAGGTGAGTGGCGGGTGAGCAAGCATTACTGCCCGAGCGTGGCTTCCCGTCAGATCAGTGGCGGCATTAGATTCTCATAGGAGCACAAACCCTATTGCGAACTATACATGCGAGAGATCTAGGGTGAGTGCTCCTTATGAGAATCTAACTAATGCCTGATGATCTGAGGTGGAACAGTTTTATCCTGAAACCGTTTCCCATCCTGCACCCCCCGCCCCCACCTCACCCTCCCGTGAAAGAAAAATAATTTGAAAAAAGAAAAAGAACTTTAATTTCGTGGAAGAAAAATTGTCTTCCCAAAAACCAATCCCTGGTGCCAAAAAGGTTGGGGATCACTTGTCTAAACTATGCAAATAATAGGATTTATGTTGAACCCCTGCTTTCATTCTGGGAGTTCAAATTCGAGGTATGTATTGGGCAGAGAGTGCCTGTGTGACCAGCTTCCGATAAAAATATTCGGTTCTGAGTTGCTAATGGGCATCTCTGAGCAGAAATATTGCACACATATTGCTACATTTTTGTTGCTGGTGCAAAAATGTGCCCCATCACGGGAGGGAAAGAGCCTAAGGAAGCCTGTACATGGATTCGTGCAGACTCCACTTGTGTCTTTCCCCCTGTGATCCACCTTACTATGTCACTGTAAGAAATCTTAGCCATGAGTCCAATGATGCTGAGTTCTATGAGTCCTTCTAGTGAATCTCTGAGTGTGGGTGGTCTTGGGGAACACAGCCCCTTTTCTTGCAGTACTCATCCTGATACATCCCTTTTGTAGTGTTACGCAATTTTAGTGAAAAGAGAAAAGGGAAGTGTTTCTGAAAAGTTAAATGTCAAATAAAATACGGATCCAGAAGATATAGTTTAGCAAAGGCGTGTCAATCTTTTTGAAAATCATCAAGCCAATTTAGTCATGGAAAAATTATTTACTTACTTTGTACTTACAGAATATGAACTTCCAAGAAAGAAATGGTTTGTAAGGATCTTTCTTACCTTTTAAAAAATAATAGTTTTATTGAGATATAATTCACTATACTACAAAATTCACCCCTTTGAAGGGTAAAATTTGGTGATTTTATACCACAAACAGAATTGTGTAACTTTCCCCACCAATTCTAGAACATTTTCAACACCCTCCCCAAAAAACTCGGTACCCATTAGTAATCAATCCCCATCATTCCTTCCCTGCAGTTCCTGGGAACTAATTGACCTGCCATCTCTATGGATTTGCCTATTCTTCATATAAATGGAATCATGTGGCCTTTTATGACTAGCTTCTTTCATTTGTGTTGTGGCATATAATAGTACTTCATTCCTTTTTATTGCCAAATAATATTCCATTGCATGGACATACCACATTTTATTTTATCTATTCATCAGTAGATGCCATTTGAATTGTTTCCATTTTTTGGCCATTATGAATAATACTGCTATGAACATCCATGTACAAGTGTTATTGTTACTTGGACAGGTTTTATTTCAGCTTTGTTGAGCTATAACTGGCAAATAACCACGTACAGGGTCTTTTTTTTTTTTTTTTTTATTTTGAGACAGAGTCTCCAGCTTTTGCCCAGGCTAGAGTGCAGTGGCGTGATCCTCCTGGGTTCAAGTGATTCTCCTGCCTCAGCCTCCCGAGTAGCTGGGACTACAGGTGTGTGCCATTACACCTGGCTAGTTTTTGTATTTTTAGTAGAAATGGGGTTTTACCATGTTGGCCAGGCTGGTCTCAAACTCCTGACCTCAACTGATTCATTTATTTTTCACTCATGCTTTTGGTGCCACATCTAACTCCTGTACCAGATTTTAAATCATCCCACTAACATTAGGAGGTCTACATCTTTAAGCCCAGTCTGTTACTATATGATGGATGGAAATTAAAGGTGGGAGGAGTTGGAGTACAGTAAAGTGGCTAGAGTATGGAATTTAGAATTTTCATATAGAGTTCAACTCTTTTATTATGGGAATTAGGCAGAATATTTTTAAGCCTCGGTTTCTTACATGGAAAATGGAGTAATAATAGTTCCTATTTCATAAGGTTATTGTGAAGTTTAAATTAGCCAATTTGTGAAAAGGGTTTAGGAGGAGATGTCTGGCACACAGAAGACATCTGAGAGTAAATGTTAGGTTGTTATCATTTTATCAAGAGATTATGGAGCTGGTTGGACCAACTCAAGAATTGCCTAGCAGAATTAAAGTTATCACTCTTCCAACTGCATTTATGAAAGGCTGCTGAAATTATTTTACTTATGGTTATATAACTTTCTGGCAGCATAAAAAGTCCTGACAGATATACAGCAGAATGATTTTATTTCTTCTGGTTTCAGCAATCAACAATGATATTCCTCTTTGGGGTCTAAAGAAGAGTCCTAGGCCAAAAAACTGTAGTGTCAGCCTAACTGTACATTTCATCATGCTGTACGCTTATTATTGTTTATCATTAATTAATGGCCATTTATATAACTACGTAGAAAATAACAAACAAAACTCCTTTCCTGTCAGTTGGATATAAGACCTTAGGAAAAGTCACTTGATATTTCAGTTAAATATTTACCTTGCTTTACAGCATGACTTCAGAACTTTTATATACATGTCTCAATCATTTGGTGTCCATGGGTACAGAAGCAGGTTAGGGCCATAATAAACACATTCTGTTTTATTATTATAAACCTAGATATCAGTGACAGTTCAAAGTCAAGTCATCTCAGTTCGGCCTATTCCTGTGTGGCATGTAGACTAATCAATGAGGAGGCACCTTCCAGTAGAGATATGCTTATTTATATGTACTATAAAGACATCTTTCAGTAATTTTTATATAAACAACTCAACCTAAAATTTTACTACTTTATTCATCATCAAAAGTAAAACCCTTTGTTAGCAATTGGCACAGTTATATTTCCCAATGTGGACAATTTAACAATTTTTTTTTTTTTTTTGAGATGGAGTCTCACTCTGTTGCCCAGGTTGGAGTGTAGTGGCATGATCTTGGCTTACTGCAACCTCCACCTCCCAGGTTCAAGCAATTCTCTTGCCTCAGCCTCCCAAGTAGCTGGGAGTACAGGCGCACACCACCACACCCAGCTAATGTTTGTATTTTTAGTAGGAAGGAAGTTTTACTATGTTGGCCAGTCTGGTCTCAAACTCCTGACTTCAGGTGATCCACCCACCTCAGCCTCCCAAAGTGCTGGGATTACAGGTATGAGCCACCACGCCCAGCGCAATTGAACAAATATTAAAACATCTTTTGAAAAAACAATATTATGCTGTGAAACATTTATTTTAAGCACACAGTTTTCTATTTTAGTTTTTCCTGTGTTAACTTGCAATTAAAAAAAAAAATTAGGGACTCTTAGTAAGAAGAGAAGACTATAAAAACAATACCTTAGGAGGATACAAGGATGAGTAATATAATTTCTTCCAGTACAAGTGTGGCAATTCAGGAGGTGAACTAGGAGCAAGGTGTCCTTGCTCATGGAAGAATGACAGTGGGAGAGAAGATCGAAATCATTATCCAGGTTAATAAAGCAATACGTGAGATGACAGCCTAAGTTAGAAACCAGCCAAAGGTATTCCAAGTGACACTTATAGTGCTCATATGTGCTAGGTAGTTTTCTAAGCACTTCACAGATGAGGTGATTCATTTAATCCTTACAATAACCCTGTGAGGGGGAAGCTTTCAGCCTTCCTTTAACAGCAGAACAAACTAAAGGGCAACACGATAAGTAACATAGATGGCATTAGAACGCAGGCAGGCTGGCTAAGAATTTGGGGCTCTTCACTACTATCCTATGCTACTTCTCCATGCAGATAAGAATTATTGTTAGTAAAGTCACTTCGGGTTGTTTTGTATTTTTAAATTTTTATCTATTTAGGAGGTACGAGTCAGGTTTCTTACATGCATATATTGCCAAGTGGAGATGTCTGGACTTCTGGCATGCCCATCAGCCTTATAGTAAATATTGTACCTAATAGATAATTTTTCAATTCTCACCCCAACCCCACCCTCTAGGGTAACTTTTGGATTTTTGGAAGCTTTAGTTCTTCAAAACCTCCCAAATGTGGTATATAATAATGTAGATAAATAAAAGATTCAATAGGTTTTTTTCTCTCTTAACAAGGAAAATAAAGATATATTTATCCATAATTTACTCTAAAATAAAATTCTGCATTACAAATATGTTGTATAATCTAGTGTGCTGAATTACATGGCTTATACAATGTGATCATCTTACATTACATTAAGATGAATATTCCCAAAAAAGTTATGTTCGTGTAGGGAATAAATTTCATGTTCATATTTTCCAGGAATCAATGATTGATTCCAAAATGGTATAAACGTTTCATAGCATAATGATAGCTTCTTATATAGGTTTGTTAAACTGCATGTTAGTAAATAATCTCACTTACTGGCATAAAATCTTCATTATAATATTTAGAAAATTTGTCTTGGTTGAAAACAGCATCTTTATTTAATTAATTTATTTGTTTGTTTATTTTTTGAGATAAGAGTTCGCTTTGTCACCCAGGCTGGAGTGCAGTGGCATGAATATGGCTCACTGCAGCCTCAATCTCCTGGGTTCAAGAGATACTCCTGCCTCAACTCCCTAAGCAGTTGGGACCACAGGCAGGAACCACCACACCTGGCTAATTTTTGTATTTTTTGTAGAGATGGGGTTTCACCATGTTGGTCAGGCTGGTCTCAAACTCCTGGGCTCAAGTGATTCACCTGCCTTGGCCTCCTAAAGTACTGAGAGTATAGGCGTGAGCCACTGTGCCCGGCCTGAAAATTGCATCTTTAAGTTAACAGCAGCAGCAACTGGGACAGACTCAGTTTTATAGGGCCTGAAGCTAATATACTATGGGGGGTTTCTTTAATACAAAACCCACAAAATTAGGTGAACAATGAATATTGAATTAGAAGTTCATTCAAGTGACAAACTCTGAAGTTTCAGCTTCATTAGCTTCGTGGTAAATGTAGCACTTCAGATAGTGACTATATAAGAATTTTTGTAAATGCCAAAAGAATGAAATAGTCCCTAAAGACAATTCTTCATTTTTCCCCAGAAGGAACTCATACATTTATGTGTATATATAATCTCCATTGATTTTTTTCTCTCTTCTTTCTGTTTCTCCGTTGTCTACTAAAATTCTGTTTACAATTTGTTCTCCATTTGTGAGATAAGAAAAAAGAGAGACTTAGTGCTTTGCCACAGGAAACAAAAGCCTGCCAGGACCAGGTCTGTACCCTTTCCACTTATACTCTCAGCATATGAATTTGGAGAAATTATATACATATATAATTATAAATGCATAAATATATATATTTTCTTGTATAGGAGCAATAAGAGAGAAATAATATTTTGAGTATACAGATGGAGAACCATCTTCTCTTAGTGTCTTTATTCTTATGTTTCCAGAAAATAAACTAAGCCCAGAGACATTTAAAACCAAGCCAAAGCACAGTCCTCAAATTTCTGAGTACGGAACATTTGTTTAGCCTTGTAAACCAGTAGCCATGTTGGGAAAAAAAGTTTTGTTTTGACTTGAGACAGAACTTGTCTTTTTATAAAAAGAGATCATCCATTTTGTTTTTTTTCAGAAGAGTTAAAATTTTGAGAAACCCACTTAGCTCAGTATTGGTAGTTTTTATTTCCCCTACTATTTTCTTTATTTTTATTTATTTATTTCCATGTTTACTTAAGGTCATCAAAATACGGACTTCAGTCATATGGGAGAACTGAAATCGCTTGATAGTTTTTTGACTCTTCAAGTTTGACCCTTAAAGTTCTATGGTTTTTACATGTATTCAAATACACAAAAGTAAATACTTTTTAAAAGCTTCATGTACCTTTTCTTTTCCCTTTGTTTGTCTCTCACTAGGTTATAAAAGAATGTATTGTGATAATAAAACAAATAGGTAAAACAAAACCTTAGAATTTGACATAGGGTTGTATGGATAATGACTTCCAACTGTGTTTCTATAGTAACAATTCATCTACATTGTAGCTATAATGACAACAATTCTTCAGTGCCTCCAACTTGCCAGCCTCCCTAATTATCCATACCTAATCCTCACAATAGTGCAACAAGCTAGATGCTATTAGCCTCATCTGACAAATGAGAAAGCTGGAATTTAGAAAGATTAGTTAACGGGGCTAAGGTGGCGCAGTAAGTGGCAGAGTTGTGATTCAAATACAGATCCAAGTAACTCCAAGACTAATGTCCTTTCACCAAATACTGCCTTTCAGATTAGAAATATTCAGAGCTTTTGTGGTGGCCAGCCTCCAAGATGGTCCCCAGTGATCGCCCTTCTTGGTATTCTCAGCCTTGAATTGTCCACCTAATGGGAGTCCCTGAGCCAGAGCTACCTAGCCAATTTACTTCCAGATTCAGAACCCACAGATACTCTGTAAGATAACACATGCTCATTGTTTAAGACACTAAGATTTGGCATAATATACTGTGAAGCAATTGATAACTTATCTAACCCTTATCATTCTTACTCAGCTTGGGAAGCACTCCTTGGGGATTTCATGTTCATATCAATGACCGATTTGGAATTTGGATTTGCCTTTGAATGTTGGAGAGCATGGAATCATGCAAGGATCAGCAGACAGATCCTGGGTGGTGATCGTGATGTACAGGTACACAAGAGAAATGAATATCTTTTTTTTCCCAAAAGATGACGTATTACAAGAGTCACTACTAACTCAGCATCTATGTCAACCGAATACAATCTCTAAAAGAAAAACAAATAGGATGATATTAATCCTGGAGAGTTTTATTTTGTTTACAATTTGGGATAATTACGCTTTGGAGTTTCATGTTTACTCTTTGAGGAAAGTGTGTCTGCGATTTACCTCATTTCCTCCAACCCTCTCTCCCTCTCTCTGGTCCAGAGACCCAGTGTTCTTTCAGCAACTTGAAATGTGTTATCTCCTCCACAGAGAATAGCAAATGCTATTTCTGCAAATGGGATTCTATCTCTCCCTCTTCCTCTGTTCCAGTCTCAGGTTCTGTCTCATTTCCTCAGAGACTGCTGCTTTTTGACTCCATGGACTGGGTTGCCCCTGCATTGCTCCCTCTGCCTTCACTCTGCCTTCTCAGTATGCAAGACAGTCAGAATCCTCTTTAATGCCTGTCTTCCTCTGACTATAAGCAACATAAGAACTTGCCACACTGGTTTTATTCACCAACGGGTCTCTAGTACCTTATTACACAATAAATACTTTTTGACCAAGTATTGTTTGAGGAAAATGTTATTTCCGGCGCAGAGAAAATAAGAGCAGAGGCATGAAGATATGAAAGTGTGCGGCATGTGTAAGGGAATATTAAATTAAAAATGGATATTTTCTTTAAGTAAATGCTTATCTCTTTCATATGTAACTTAATTCAACTTCACTGTAATTAATTTTTAAACTTAAATGAATTTGATGTGAAATTAAGCTCAAATTAATTGACATTTACATTTATGGAGGTAAAAATTTCAGCCTATATTGCTCAGGGTGTCCTTTTTGTTGTGTAATTTTTTCCCCTCTCTTTTCCCAGTTGCAAGAATAAAATATTTGGGATTGCTGAGAGTCAAATCCCAATTCAGATCGATTAATAAATCCCTGTGGAGTAGTGGAAAGTTCCTGGACTATGAATCAGAAGGTCTGCGGTATCATTTGATTTGCCACTTGCTGTTCTCCCTACATTGAGCATATTAGTGACTTGTGTGCCCTGAATGTTCTGCTGAGCTTCAGCCCTCCTGGGGTGAAGTCAGCAGCACTCCCAGCAAGGGTCAGCCTTGCTTGTCAACCAGGGGAGGTCTTCATTCATCCATGACCTACCTGAAATTTATTCATCCGTCTAATATTTATTGTTGTCTACTTTATGCCAAGAACTGTGCTCAGTGATCGGTTAGAAACAAAAGGCAGCACAGTGAGGAAGAAGGACAAATATAACAAGTATAATTTAATGTAGAATGAATGTTACACCAAAGATAAATAAAAGGCACAATGTGAGCACAGAGAAAGGGAGATTGGTGCCAGGGCAGGCTTTCTGAAGGCAGTGATACCTAGCCCAGGTTTGAAGGACAGCTCCAAATTTACCCTGCCAGAGTATTGTAGGCAAAGAAGGTGCAAAGGCCCTGAACCAGACTGCGTGCATAGAGTGTGCACTTCTTGAGCACAAGGAAGGGCAACAGATATGACTGGGGAAGCTGACTGGGTCACAGTTAATTCTCCTTAAGAGGCCAAAGGACAACTCTGTGAGATCACTAAAGATACCTGTTCTGCTTCCCCGTTCCTGCTTCCAGATTTCTTTTCCCTCCACACAGGAGTATGTTTGAAGTGAGACCTGCTCATGGAATATTACCCTTCCCTTATGGGGCTATTTGAAGGAATAAATAGAAACTTTCCCTTTCTCTGGGATCATACTGGCAACTGTTAGTTTTTTTACGTTAGGTAAGGTTTATTTTGTTGCACTAAGCATTGGAAATGTGCAGTTTATTTCTAGATCTAAATATGGCATTTTGAGGATGAGCAAGAAACATGTTGTGGAAAATGATAGTTTGGAGAGCTATGCTCATAATTTAATTTTCAAAGTGTGTGTACATTGTCTGCCTTCTATAGTATCCTGGATCTGTGTCAGTCACCAACAGAGATTTCAGCTCCTGGAAGCAGGATCTAAGCCTTATTTACTCAAGAAGAATCTATTCTTCTTAAAGAATAGATTTAAGATCTATTGAAGAATACGCTCAAGATTCTGCTTTAGTAAAGTAGTTTTTTCGTATGTGCTAAGTACTAGGGCTAGAGAGGAAAGAATGTATTTGCTAGCTTCTAGGAGCTCTGGGTGATGAGTAATATACCATTATTTCTCTGTGGATCTCCCTCGTTGTCCTGTAACAGTCACAACTAGCACTAGAACATTTAAGCCTACAGAATCATATAATGAGTCAGTGTAGAATTAGGAATCTCACGTAGTTCTCCCTGACCTTCTCTTTCAAAGAGTTATCAGGTCTACTTCTGAAATCTTTGTATGCTCTGGCGCTCTAGAAGGCACCCTGAGTGAGATAAAGAAATGGAATTAAATGACCCTTGATTGTGGGTTTGATTTTTGAAAATAGCCCAAATAATTTGAAGCTGAGCTGGGTGAGTAAATTGGTCCATGAACTTGGATAATGCCATTTTGGTCATGTACCTGGCTGTATATGTACTTCCTGGACTAATTTGTTCGCATAGTTTTGCCATACAGCAACAACAGAAAACTTTTTTTTTTCTGTAATCTGCTTACTTCATCTAAGTAGTGCAGAGAATAACTGTAATCCATCTACCACAGCAAAGGCCAGCAAGGTTTATAAGGTAATGCCTATAAAAAGTTCCCATGAGTAAGGCACTGTGCAAATAGAAGAGATGATTGTTGTTACTGCTGGGCTATATATCAGCACTCATTCATCACTTACGTGCTTCTTGGCAGGGCTTCCCAATTTGCCCCATGTAGCTCCGTGCTAGGTCTTCTACATAATTACAGAAGGATGCAACTACTAGAAACTTCAATTCAATTACATTTGCCTGGTTTTGTTTTTATAAAATATGAAGCCTAAATATCTTTAGCGGTGAAAGCACATAAATAAACCTGATTGAACTTTTTATCTGTTCAAAAATCAAAAGCTTTTAATGAAAGTGAGGACTTTAAACTGAATTCATCCAAAATAAATTTCCGTGAAATTTAAAACTTCATTTAAAAAGTAAGTCACAGAGTTTACTTCACTCCCCTGCCACCAGAGTAGGAGCTGGTATCCATGGCTGACAGACCTGAAGACGGATCACGATACAGGACACTTTGCAGACATTCCTCAGTATCGGCCCGGAGCCTGGTAGCTCGGCTGAGTGGCTACACCCAGAAGAGAAATAATAATCACTGCAGTTTGGCTCTCAGGAAGCCCCATCCCTAGGGGAAGGGGGAGAGCAGCACATGAAGGAATCACCCTGTGGGACAAAAGAATCTGAACAGCAGCCCTTGAGTCCCAGATCTTCCCTCTGATATTGTCTACCCAAATGAGAAGGAACCAGAAAAATGATTCTGGTAATATGACAAAACAAGATTTTTTAACACCCCCAAAAGATCATACTAGTTCACTAGCAATGGATCCAAACCAGAAGAAATCTCTGAATTGCCAGAAAAAGAATTCAGAAGGTTGATTATTAAGCTACAAGGAGCCTCCAGAGAAAGGTAAATACCAACTTAAAGAACTTTTTAAAAATGTTACAGGATATGGTCAGAAAAATCTCCAGAGAAACAGATAGCTTAAATAAAAAACAATCACAACTTCTGGAAATGAAGGACACACTTAGAGAAACGCAAAATACACGGGAATGTCTCAACAATAGAATCAAACAAGTAGAAGAAAGAGCTTCAGAGCTTGAAGACAAGTTTTTGAATTAACCCAATCCAACAAAGACAAAGAAAAAAGAATTTAAAAAGTGAACAAAGCCTCCAAGAAGTTTGGGATTATGTTAAACGACCAAACCTAACAATAATTTGTGTTCCCAAGGAAGAAGAGAAATCTAAAAGTTTGGAAAATATATTTGAGGGAATAACTGAGGAAAACTTCCCTGGCCTTGCTAGAGGTCTAGACACCCAAATACAGGAAGCTCAAAGAACATGTGGGAAATTAATCACAAAAATATAATCGACTACGCACATAGTCATCAGATTATCTAAAGTCAAGATGAAGGAAAGAATCTTAAGAACTGTGAGTCAAAAGCATCAGGTAACCTAATAAAAGAAAATCTTTCAGATTAACAGCAGATTTCTCAGCATAAAACCTACAAGCTAGAAGGGAGTCTTATCTTTAGCCTCCTTAAACAAGACAATTATCAGCCAAGAATTTTGTACCCAGCAAAACTAAGCTTCATAAATGAAGGAAAGATAAAGACTTTTTTTCAGACAAATGCTGAGAGAATTCACCAGTACCAAGCCAACACTACAAGAGCAGCTAAAGGAGTTCTAAATAGTGAAACAAATCCTCAAAATATGCCAAAATAGAACCTCTTTAAAACATAAATCTCACAGGACCTATAAAACAATAACACAATGAAAAAAACCCCAAGGTATTCAGGCCACAAACAGCACAACGAGTAGAATAGTACCTGACATCGCAATACTAATGTTGAATGTAAATGGCCTAAATGCTCCAGTTAAAAGATACAGATTGGCAGAATGGATAAGATGTCACCAACCAAGTATCTGCTGTCTTTAAGAGACTCACCTAACACATAAGGACTCACATAAACCCAAGGTAAACGGGTGGAAAAAGATATTCCATGCAAATGGAAACCAAAAGTGAGCAGGAGTAGCTATTCTTATACCAGACAAAGCTAACTTTAAAGCAACAGCAGTTAAAAGAGACAAAGACGGACATTACATAATGATAAAAGGACTAGTTGAACAGGAAAATACCATCCCAATACCAAAACCAGGAAAGAACATATCAAAAAAGAAAACTACAGACCAATATCCCTGATGAACATAGATGAGAAAATCCTCAACAAAATACTAGCTGACTGAATCCAACAGTATATCAAAAAGATAATTTACCATGATCAAGTGGGTTTATACCAGGGATGCAAGGATGGTTTAACATCCACAAGTCAATAAATGTGATATACCACATAAACAGAATTAAAAACAAAAATCACATGATCATCTCCATAGATGCAGAAAAAGTATTTGACAAAATCTAGCATCCCTTTATGATTAAAACTCTCAGCAAAATTGGCATACAAGGGACATGTTTAAGATAATAAAAGCCATCTATGACAAACCCTAGCCAACATTATACTGAACGGTGAAAAGTTGAAAGCATTCCCCTGAGAACTGGCACAGCAAAAGGATGTCCACTCTCACTAATTCTATTCAACATAGTGCTGAAAGTCCCAGCCAGAGCAATCAGAAAATAGAAGGAAATAAAGAGCATCCCAATTGGTAAAGAGGAAGTCAAACTGTCACTGTTAGCCTGTGATATGATCATAGACCTAGAAAATCCTAAAAACTCATCCAAAAAGCTCCTAACACAGATAAATGAATTCAGCAGAGTTTCCAGATACAAAATTAATGTACACAAATCTGTAGCTTTGCTATACACCAACAGTGACCAAGCTGAGAATCAAATCAATAACTCAACCACTTTTACAATAGCTGCAAAAAAAAAAAAAAAAAAAAAAAAAAAAAAAAAAAAATACTTAGGAATATAACTAACCAAGAAGGTGAAAGACCTCTTCAAGGAAAACTACAAAACATTGCTGAAAAAAAATCATAGACAACACAAACAAATGAAAATATATCCCATGCTCATGGATAGGTAGAATCAATATTGTGAAAATGACCATACTGCCAAAAGCAATTTACAAATTCAATGTAATTTCTATCAAAATACCACTATCATTCTTCACAGAACTAGAAAAAAACCCCTAAAATTCATATGGAACCAGCCCACATAGCCAAAGCAAGGCTAAGCGAAAAGAACAATTCTGGAGGCATCACATTACCTGACTTCAAACTATACTATAAGGCCATAGTCACCAAAATACCATGGTACTGGTATAAAAACAGGCACATAGACCAATGGAACAGAATAAAAAATGCAGAAATAAAGCCAAATGCTTACAACCAACTGATCTTTGACAAAGCAAACAAAACAAAAAGTAGGTAAAGGACACTCTATGCAACAAATGGTGCTGGGGTAATTGGTAAGCCACATGCAGAAGAATGAAACTGGATCCTCATCTCCCACCTTATATAAAAATCTACTCAAGATGGATCAAAGGCTTTATTCTAAGACCTGACACCATAAAAATTCTAGAATGTAACATCAGAAAAACCCTTCCAGACATTGGCTTAGGCAAAGGCTTCATGACTAAGAACCCAAAAGCCAATGCAACAAAAACAAAGATAAATAGGTGGGACTTAAGTAAACTAAAAAGCTTCTGAAAAGCAAAATAAATAATCAGCAGAGTAAACAGACAACCCACACAGTGGGAGAAAATCTTCAAAATCTATACATCTGACTAAGGACAATATCCAGAATGTATAAGGAAATCAGTCAAATAAGCAAGAAAAAAAACAAACAATCCCATCAAAAAGTGGGCTAAGGACATGAATAGACACGTCTCAAAAGAAGATATACAAATGGTTAACAAACATATGAAAAAATGCTCAGCATTACTAATAATCAGGGAAATGTGAATCAAAACCACAATGTGATACCATCTTACTCCTGCAAGAATGGCCATAATCAAAAAATCAAAAAATAATAGATGTTGGTGTGGATGTGGTGAAAAGGAACACTTTTACACTGTTCGTGGGAATGTAAACTAGTACCACCACTATGGCAAACAGTGTGGAGATTCCTTAAAGAACTAAAAATACATCTACCATTTGATCCAGCAATCCCACTCCTGGGTATCCACCCAGAGGAAAAGAAGTCATTATATGAAAAAGATACTTGCACATACATGTTTATAGCAACACAATTCACAATTGCAAAAATATGGAACCAGCCCAAATGCCCATCAATCAATGAGTGGATACAGAAAATAAAGTATATATCTACCATGAGATACTACTCAGCCACAAAAAGGAATGAAATAATGGTGTTTGCAGCAACCTGGATGGAATTGGAGACAATTATTCTAAGTGAAATAACTCGGAATGGAAAATCAAATATTGTATGTTCTGACTTATAAGTGGGAGCTAAGATATGAGGACAGAAAGGCTTAAGAATGATACGATGGACTCTGGGGACTTGGGGGAAAGGGTAGGATGGGGGTGAGGGATAAAGGACTACAGATTGGGTATAGTGCACACTGCTTGGGTGATGGGTGCATCAAAATCTCAGAAATCACCTCTAAGGAACTTATCGTTGTAACCAAACACTACCCGTTTCCCAAAAACATATTGAAATAGAAAAAGTGGGTCAAATATTATAGAATAGGTAATCGAATAGTGTGTATTTTTTAAAATAACAATTTTTGGTGGTCTGAAAAAATTGGCAAAGTAAAAACGACTCAAAACCATTTGTGTAAAATCAGTTTTCCTACAATATTTTCAAAATGTCCAAAAATGAGGAGCTAATAACAGGCAGTCACAAGCCAACATCCTTTCCCCTTGGGAATTCATTCCCCTAGCTGGGAGAACCACATTCATTCCTTCACTCAGTGCTGCAAAGTACACAGTGTGTATCAAGCTCTACAAATAGAAAACACAGATCTGTTGGAGACCACGGGCATAGAAGGAGTTATAATCAGAGGGCAGATCCAGGTTTTATGGGCCTGAAGCTTATACAATTTTAGAGTCTTCTTTAAGAAAAGTATGAACAAGAAATTAGGCATGAAAGTGATTATACATTTAAATGAGGAAAACATCAAATTATGAATTGGAAAGAGTTTACAGATTCCATAAACACCTTCAAATCCAGAAAAGTAATATAGTGCTCTTATGAATTAACTGTCTGACATAGTCTGTGATATTTTCTTATAATTTATAGCTGATACTCATTGATCTCTTCATATGGCAACAACTTCATAATATTTTCAGTAAAGAGAAAAGAAAGTGGTTTAGTTTTTTTCTCTAGAAGAAATACTTACCTTTATATTGATAGGTTAAAGATTTATTTCAAATTCAAACCCAGTTTTGATGATGTCATGATAATCTACTATATGACACAAACACAAATGCAGTGGGTGTTTTTAGTATTATTTTGGGTTTGTGCCTTATAAACACAAGAATTCTGATAAAGTCTATTATGCACAATTACCACCAAAAAAAAACCAAAAAGAATAAGGTTGGTATAATTATAACAGCTGCATTTTTGAGTATATAGTCCTAATAGGAGAGAACTGTGTTGATTAGGCAAATAAAAAGAATAGAATCTACCACTTTATATATTTATATATCTGATGATTTATGTATCTGATGATTTATGTATCTGATGATTGGAAAAATTTGTCAGAAACTAATTTCTGGTTCTGTACATTTCAAACTCATTTTCTTTTCCACTACCCACACACTTCTGATGCATGGCACCATGTTCATATCATGATCCCATCTCTGGCTCTGCACCACGCCCCAGAGCAGGGTATATTGGCTTAGAGGGTGGTAGGAGTATTCCTGGAAGCCATTCCAATACCATACAGCCAGTGAGAACTTATGTGCACATAGAAATGAAGGCAAATCACATGAATAGATTCCACAAATACCAAACTAAATGTATCTCTGAACAACTTCCCCTTAGTTCAGAATGCCAAAAATGCCTTTGGCTACATATCTGACCGGAGGAAAAGTTTGAAAGAGGAAAAATAGGAGTGGAAAGAGACAGAAATTATAATTGCAGTTGAAATGCTATCTGTGAATTTTTCAAGAATGTAGGACTATCTGCGCACCTTACTAGTGGCCCTCCATGTCCTTGGACAGTAGAAGCTGTCTTATAAGTGAGGGTAGAAGCTTAAGCTGCATTGGCTTTATAACAAGTACATCCTGTCAGCAATACATTCTGATAAGTGGTTTAAATAGGATATAGTGCCAACAATTAAGAAAAGGCTGCTAGTTCTGAGGGACGAGAGTAGGGGTGTGGGCGGCACAGGGAAGTTACCCAGAGCTTAAACTAGACCTTCCAGGATGTGCATCTTGAAAGGGCATAGGAATTTTTGAGGCCATCAAAGAGGACTTCCAGCATGTTCAACAGCCTCACAACTAGATAGAACATGTGCATTGAGAAAATACTGAATGTGGGGAAGTATCTGGTGAAGTTTGGGAAAGAGACAAGAAGTCCTTTCGCTCCTTGCAATGACAGCTGCTGGGGAGTTTTATTCTTTCCTGCTGGGAAAATTCTAACTCTCCTAAGAAAGCCTAGTCCTCCAATTTAACCTTCTCGTTTTAACTTCCATAGCCATGTCTCACTTCATCCTGGTGCAATTTATTCTTTCTCTGCCTCCCATCTTAGCCTGCCCCTCACTCTCCTCTGTGAAGCTCTGCAGGGTTCACAAGTCCTGCTGCCCCGACCTCGCCCATTTGCTGAAATATCTGCTCCACACTCAGAAGACTAATGCCATTATATTTCTCCTTAAAACAGTGCTGCTTCCTGTGAATGCTTCTGTCTCATCCCTGCTCTTGGAGAAGAAACCTCATTTCCCAGGCCTTGGCCCCACTCCAGCCTCTACATACCACTCTTGTGAACAGGTGCTGAGCCTATGGTGTTGACTAGTGAAAATGGGTCATGGCACAGAGTCTGCTGTGTGCCTGTTCATCTGGTGCCATAGAGTGCTCCTGTCCTTTCTGTAACAGCAGGAGAAGTGGAGTTGGCTAAGAAAAGACAAGCTCTTGAGAGAAGAGGGCAGAAGGAAAGAAGGGCAGACATTTTCTCTCCTACCCACTGGTGGCAGCTAGAATAGAGAAGACACAGATGCATTGGAGCCACTAAGTGGAGGCATAATGAGTGTGACTGTGGGGCTGCCTTGGACACCCAGGTTATCGTTGACTGCAGCCTAGAGTGGTCCCCATCCCAGAACACAGAAGGACTTTGAGCACCCTCCTAACATTTCCGATTAGTTCTGCCTCATTTTTGTCCTTTCAGTTCCCATCTTGGGCCTTGTTTGTACTCCCAAAGGCCATGGTGTCCTATTCTACACACTAACTACACTGGGCAACTTTCACTTTTGCCTAATGGCTAATTTGCATAATAAATCTCCAAAAGCTTCTTGATCCAATAGAGGTTTTTGATTTTTTAAATTTCCCGAGTGACTAATTTATGGAACTCTTAATTCCAAAGCCTTTCCCAGTCAACTACCTATAGAGGTTACAGCAATTCATGTTTTTCCAAGTCTGCTTAATGTTCTGTGTATTTTGAGAAATGATGATTTCTGCAAATTTTGAATTTTGAGGTACTGTGCACGTTATGAATGTCAAAGATTTTCAAATGGGGATTAACTCAATGGAGGCTGGCAAAGCACTGAATAACTTTAATAACTTCTTGGAAAACTTTAACTAGAAGGAAACTTTTAATCTGAAAACAACTGATAAATCCTGAAATATTAAGAGCATTCCCTTTAAAATCAGGAATACAAGGATGTCTAGAATTATTGCATCTACTCAACATTATACTAGTGTCCTTGCTTGTGTAATAAAGCAAAAAAAGATTTAAAGGAGTAAATTTTGGAAAGGTAAAAATAAAATTTTTATTATTTCAAATATTATTGTCTACAAAGAAAATCTCTTAAAGTCTACAGATTTATTATTAAAAGTTTAGCAAGGATGTTGAACATAAGATCAATTTAGAAATCTAATTATATTTCTGTACATTAACAAAAGAAAATACAATGTAAAATATATTTACAATAACAACAAAGGTATAAAATATCTAGGAATAAATGTAACATGATGTATAAGATCTTTATGCAGAATATTCTAAAACTGTATTGAAGGACATTAAAGGAAACCTAAATAAATGGAAAGATATACCATGTTTATGAATTGGTATATTTAACATCGTAAAGATGTTGAATTTTCTCAACAATGAACAATAGGCTCAATGTAATTTCATTTAAAAACAGTTTTACTTGATAAGCTAATTCTAAAATTTAACTGGAAGAACAAAGGGTCAACGTAATGAAACACTTCTGAACTGGGTAAGGAGTCTTGTCTTAGCAGGTTTTTTATTATAAAGTGATAGTAATTAAGACAGTGATGTATGACAGAGCTGGCATTACAGATTAGTGATGAAAGGACAGTCTATTCAATAAATAATATGGGACAATTTATTATCTCTACAAATAACTTAGAATGATGCCCTAATTCATACCAGAAAAGGAAATGCACTCCAAACACAGTACGAACCCTAGATTGAAAGAAAAACATACTTCTAGCAGAAAATACATATGTTCTTATGACCTCAGGGTATGGAAGGATTTCTTAAGTCATAAACAATTCATAAAGAAAATAATTAATAAGTTGACAAATTAAAATAACTCAGACATAATAGAGAGTGCAAACAGACAAGTCATATGTTGGAATAAAATACTTGCAACACATATAACAAAAGATCCGTGTCTGGAGTATTTTAAAAAACTATCTCAAAAGAAGAAAAAGATAGTGACCTCTTTCCCCCAAAAGGGATATCAATTCATAAGCAGGCATTTTATAGAAGAGAAAACAAAAAAGACCACTAAACATGTTGAAAAGATGTTCCTCCTCTTAGTTTAACATATATTAAACCCACATTGAGTTACCATTTCACACCTTCCAGATTGAAAAAAGTAAAAAATCAGACAATTCCAATGTTGCTGAGGCAGCAGCATAACTGCTAGTAGCAGCGTAAATGACACAGAACTTTGGAAAACAGAATGACATTAGCAAAGAAAGTTAATCATGTTCATAATCTATGATGAGCATTTCCTCTAGGTAGGCGCCTTAAAGACACCCTTTCACAGTGTACCAGGGGAAACGGGCAAGATGTAGCATTGCTTGAATGCGCAGACAACTGGAAATAACCCACAAGTGGGCCAGAGTGCTCTTTTAAAGTGAACGTCACATTATGACACTCTTTTAAACCCTCAGTGGCTTCCTGTCACAATTAGAATAGAACTCCAACCCCCCTCATCATCTGTTTATCTCTCTGATTTCATGGGTGTCACTCTCCGCAGGTTCCTCTAGACTTCTTCCCTATCTTCCCTACTGCGGGCAACCACGCTCCTTCTCAGTCTTTTGATGACTGGTTCTAAGTCAGCCTGAATATCACTTCCTTGGAGAGTCCTTTAGTTACCACCCCATCTAAATGAGTTTTCTCTATCCTACTCTCTGCCTCAGCTTTGTTTCCTATAAAACATATTAATTTTTGAATTATGTATTTATGTATGCACATAAGCATTCATTCATTTTTTGGCCTGTCTTAAACATTAAACTAATAATCTCCATGAGAGCAGGGACTAAGTCTATCTCACTCATGATTGTAACCTCTGTGCCTTCTACATAGCCTGGCGTATAATAGTTACTCAATAAACTTTGTTGTATTGAGTGATTGAATAAAAACATTGTGTAAATTTTATCTGTGCCTATTTGAAGTGGCTTGTTGATCTGCAAATACATTTTATTAGCTCTAGTTCATTGAAAGGATAATGTGATACTAAAACAGTCACATAAATTCTCAATACTTATTTAGAAGGTAAAGGAAGTGTTTACCTCGTCTTGTTTTTTATCTCAAAGATTTAACCAATTTGTGTCTGAATGCTTCCACCAAGTATTTTCAATGATTTTCTACACAATACATTAAATAGATCTTTCAACTAGACTAAAAGTCCTTCAATGCCTATTTAGAGATATATTAAAAATTTTTAGGTTGATTCTAATACACATTTTTAAAAACCACTTATAGATGCTAACATAGAAATTTGATATTGAACACTCAAATATGCAGGTGACATAGGCTGGAGCTTTTTTTGCAAGAGGCTTGAATTTAGGTTGATGCAGGTTTTATTTTACTTTTATTCTATTTATCTATAATTATGAAAATCATATTTATTTTATTTCAATTATGCTTTATGTATTTTACGTTTGTTTTAATATTTGTTTGTTGATACATTTTGATTTGATTTAATTTAATTTAATTTTTCCTGGTTAGAGCTTAAGCTCCAAAGAAGAATTTGCATGACAGTCTACTTAAGAGATGGATTCCACAGACAAAGCAATTCGAGAGGCACTTGAGGCTCAGCAAAGTATGGAAATAATGCATGAGTTTTACATTTTATTTTATTTTTATGTTTTCCCTTTGTTCTTTGTTCATCTAAGTTTTACATTTTAAATCACAGAATTATACCTTTGCTCAACTACTAATGCAAGTAAGATAGATTCATTTTAATAATGGATAGAAAAATTAAGTAACTTGGAAATAGATATATTATGAAACAATTTTCACACGTTCACTTTTTTAGTCTCTAAAACTTCTTCTTAAAAGTATTTAATTTATTTTCATAACCTGGCATTCTGATATGTGAATGCAATGGAATTTCTTTGTTTTCTATTAAATTTTTGAAAGCTGTAATTTAAAGTAGTTTTTGTGTAAATGATTTAAAACAATTTAAAAAAGAAAACAAGGATCATATTTAACTTTTGAATTTCTGGATATGGTACTGTCAAAAAGTAAAGTTTGGGTGTGGGGGTTATTCTGAGAAGTTTACATGAATACTGCATTAAAGTTTACATGAAAGTTGGATGGAAAAACTTTCTTTTGAATACGTGATTTCGACTTATACTTAATTTATACATTCTATGAATTGCTAGATAATTATAATGAGATAGATTGAATAAAGCATTGAAAAATAAATTTTCATGAAAAATATGTAATTATTAGAGTGGTGTTGATGTGGATATTAATGTGTTGATTTGGATATTGATGTTTGTAGCTAAAATGAATATGTTCTGAAATTGGCCGAAACTGCTATGAATCACTATGCAGTAAATACTTGAACTAGAGCACAGTTGGTACTATTTTAAATTTAAATTGGAAAGGCAAAAAGAAGGCAATTATCTTAATATTTTAATAATTATTATTTTAATAATAGTTCAGGTAATTTTGATACCAAAGTCAATTTGGGGTTAAACGATTTGTTTACACTTCCTATAAACCTGAAAGTAAGTTAAGAATTGAGGAATTGCATAGTGGCCAGTTATCCAGTACTAAGAAAGTACTACAGAAGGCACTAAAAATTATTTTTCCTTAATAGTAGTAATAGTTCTATTTGCTCAGAAGAGCACATCCCTTATTATATACCCCCTTTGAATCCACTGGTCAGGACGCCTAGGCAGTACTTTCTCCTCCCATGGCTGATCCCTACCTCCGGGAATGAAAAAGGAGCTCTCCAAGGGTCACCAGTTGGGTAGCTGAGGCCACCAGGTGGGCAGATGTGGATGGCCAGGCCCAGGCTGTACCCACCTGAGGAACACCGAGCTGGGGCTGTCTGTGGAGCTGCGTGGGGCCTCCACGTTGGCCTTCCTTGGGCTGCCCGGAGTCTCAAACTGGAACATCGTGTCACTAGAAGGCTTTCTTTTCTTCACCATTGTGCGCTTATTGATCCCCAAGTCAAGGAACAACCTTAAAAGCTCATTTCTGAGTCTCCCAAATAGTATGAAAATCTCTGCGTTTCAGCTTTGCACAGTCCTTGCATTGCAGGAAGCTCTTTCTTCATGTGACTCTTAATCTAGCTGAGGCTATTTTTTTTACAGTCAGTTAATGAGTAACATATCAGTGTGACACAGGGAGGTTTTCATCCTACCTATATTTGCTCTAAAGAAATAAATGTGTTTGGGAAATTCAACTTTTAGTTCACTAAGATGAACACCACTAAATCTGAATGTAGTCAGAAAAGCATGGAAAAGTAAACACCTAAACAAAACAATGAGGTGCAGAGACTGGCAGCATCTAAACAGGAAAAGCAGGATGCTTTTTCTAACCACCTGATCCTGACCAACAGGGTCAGCAATGTGAATGTGCTTTATGCCTATACTCACACAGGAAATAACCAGCACACTGTGTGTTGTAGCCAATGTTTGGCAGATGCCCAGCAGTTTTAAGGCTGCATTCCTTGGTCCTTGGGACCCGAAGAGTTCTGGAGTTCTTATGGAAGTGATATACACAAAGTCAAGGGAGTCTCAACATCCAGGTTGCATATTTTGCTGGGTTACAGGAGGCTGTGGCTTGTACTCAAACAACAACAACAAATACAAACTAACAGTAGGAGACGAGAGTTCGAATTTGTCTCTGTTGCTTGCTGGCTGGGCAACCACAGGTGATCCCGACTCTGCTCTGTTTTATATCTGTTATGCTGATTTCACAGGATTAGAATGAAATACATAGGAGAGTATGCAACAGAGATTTGCAATTGTGTGTCATTATTGTTACCTAGATATGCATTTTGCTAACAAGTTCAGAAAATGACTTTCTTCATGCAACAAATGTTCATGCACGAGGAAAACATCAGTGTCCCTCCACCCTCGTTACTAGCACCAGGGAAGGATTTGTTCCACAGTAGCTATGCTCTCTCTCCTTGTTCCACTTGTGATTAGTCAGTGACATTGCAGAATGGCTGGCCTAAGAGAAGTACATAGTTTCTGATTGTGGAAGAGAGCAAAGTTTCCTGGGAAATCAAAGCAGACCTTTAGCCTTGGACTCATTAGCATTTTGCTCTAACCAACTGCTAACCTGGCACGGACAGGTCTGTGCTGCTCTATGTGCTGTACTGACCCTAGGAACACTTTTGAAGTGAGTCTTTCAGTGATATTACATTGTTTTGGACAATATTTTCCTGCTGGGTTTTCTTGGTTTTAGCCCTGAATGCCCTAAATTCTAGGAACTCTTTAGTGCTGGGCAAACTGGGGCCGGTGGTCACCCTAGTACTGCTGAGCGCCCTTATGCTAGAGTTCTGATGATGCACCGCCCCCAGCTTTCCTCCCTGTCCTTCCTCGACAGAGCATGGTCTATATTTCTCTTTCCTCTCTTATCTCTGTGCTGAAATTGTGTGTTGAAATCATATTGGAGACATTAAATAAGCTGTTATATTAAATTGCTGAATTAAACCAGACACCATTCCTCATACAATAGCAACAACCTGCATGGGAGTTTCTGCTCCTTGTAAACAAAAAACAACTCTTACTGGCACAGATGTTAATAGTCAGTGAAATATAGTCTGTTACTCTCTGTCTCATGTAGGTTTGGATGACACAGGGGTAATTCTTAACTTAGAACAAAATGTCTCTAAAGGAGGAAATTCCAGTATCAGTGAACAGTCTTTGAACTTATTTTTCAATAGGTAAGCTTTCCTCGTACTCACTCAATACTCAATCAACAAATACATATTTATTGGCAAAGCTCTTTGCTAGCTGCAGTGAGTGATATAAAAAGTTTTAAGAAAATGGGTTCTTGCTTCAACAATGAAGCTAGGATAAAACAATCTACATAACTGAAAAGTTAACTAAAAATAAAAGCGATAGAAAGGCAGTGAATTAGGCTAATATTTATTGAGTCTGTGTACTAGCTAATATCTTTTGAGTAGATATAACATCTCTACTAGATAATTTCATATATAACATCTCATTTAATCGTTGCCCAAATTACATTTTTATAGATTAAAAACACGATATCTTTAGAAGGTTAAACCACTTGGCCATAATTAAATAGTAATGTGGTCATGCTGGAATTCATTCATTCATTCATTCATTCATTCATTCAACAAGTATTTATTGAGCATTTACAGTTAAAAGGAGGCAAATCAATTGGGACTGGCATGACTTAAAAAAGTCTAATGGAAAATGTGGGGTTTGAGTTTCAATGTGGTGACATGGGAAAGGCAGAAAGGGAAAGAAGTAGTGCTCGTGAACAAATAAATGGGCATGGACCAGGTATGTGTGTGAGAGTGGAGAGTGGAGAGTGTGTTGGTGAAATAGAGGAATAGTGAACATTTATCTGGAGGCTGAATTATGAAGGATACTGAATGCCAGTGTGGTTAGTTCAAACTTTATCCTGTAGGTAATGGAAATAAAATGATGAAAGGTGAGCTCGATGGCCATGTGCACGATGCTTTGGAAGCAGAATGAGATGAGCTGGTCCCTTTACTGCAGTCTGCCGGGTGTTATGGTTATTTCAGTTAGGCAGCAATTTACTAGCCTATAGGAAGCATACTGAAGTAGCTAAAACAATATTGGCTGAACTCTTACGTAAGATGTTGAGTTAATCCTTATTTTGAGAAATGATGTCAAAGGTGAGATTTTCTGAAAGTCTAGAGCAGGGGTCACAAACTCAAGGGCCTTTAGGAACCAGAAAGGTAAGTTTCTGGGGGTAGGGACAGAAGCCAGCAGAGTGTGGTGAACACAGGAATGCTTATGCCTCCCTCAGGGCATTCAAGTTTTAAACACAACAGGTTCTGGTGAGGAGGTATCCTAAACCTGTCTGAGGGCTGGAGTCAGCTGGGGCTTGCTGGGTGAATTTCTTTCTTTCTTTTTTTTTTTTTTTTTGAGACGGAGTCTCGCTCTGCCGCCCAGGCTGGAGTGCAGTGGCCGGATCTCAGCTCACTGCAAGCTCCGCCTCCCGGGTTTACGCCATTCTCCTGCCTCAGCCTCCCGAGTAGCTGGGACTACAGGCGCCCGCCACCTCGCCTGGCTAGATTTTTTTGTATTTTTTAGTAGAGACGGTGTTTCACCGTGTTAGCCAGGATGGTCTCGATCTCCTGACCTCGTGATCCGCCCGTCTCGGCCTCCCAAAGTGCTGGGATTACAGGCTTGAGCCACCGCGCCCGGCCTGGTGAATTTCACTTCTTGATATGAGCTGCCTGTGATAAATCTGACAAAATGTGCAAGTAGTTATAGCTGGACTTTATGTTTAAATAGGAATAAGGTTTTGATAGTACATGATCATTGAAAGAAAATGTGAATTCTGACAGCTTTATTTTCAGGATTAATGGCAGTTGACTGCTGTGCAGCCATCCACAGCCACTGCCTGAGCCCTTTGACTGCTGAGACATGGCAACTGCCCAACCACTCCTAGCCTGTGCCACAGCTTTCATTTGTGTGTGTGCAAATTAAAACAAAGACCAGGTGGTCAAAGATAAATAAGTGGAATAGGACGTTTATGTAAATATAACTACAAAAGGAACATGCACAGTGGCCAAAATGAATAATATATGATAATAAATAAAATACAACTGAAATAAAAATCACAGAGACTCTTTTATATCCTTCCATGGGAATTGAGAAATAATGTTGAAAGTCTTCTCGGCCGGGGCCGGGGGCTCACGCCCGTAATCCCAGCACTTTGGGAGGCCGACGCGGGCAGATCACGAGGTCAGGAGATTGACACCATCCTGGCTAACATGGTGAAACCCTGTCTCTACTAAAAATACAAACAATTAGCCAGGTGTGGTGGCAGGCGCCTGTAGTCCCAGTTACTAGAGAGGCTGAGGCAGGAGAATGGCGTGAACGCGGGAGGCAGAGCTCGCAGTGAGCTGAGATCGGGTCACTGCACTCCAGCCTGGGTGACAGAGCCAGACTCTGTCTCAAAAAAAAAAAAAAAAAAAAAGAAAGAAAGAAAGAAAAAAAAAGAAAGTCTTCTCAAGCTCTAATTTTCTTTGCTTAAACCCTACAAATTAAAGTTTGGCCATAAGAATTTTTTCTTTCTTCAATGAAACAAGGTCCATAATTCAAAGAATATAGTCTTGTGCAACGATGATAATAATCTTTGGTTATTATATCCAAGCATTCTGGATTCCATAAATAAGAAACTAATATGCCTACTGATGCTAGGCTCGATTGATGGAAGATGGGGAATTCATGCCTGTATATTCCCCTTTTCCTCCTCTCAATCCTTTTCCTCTACTTCCTCCTCCTCCTCCAGTTTATACAGGTGTAGGATTTGGATATTGAGACATAAGATCAAACCAAAACAACCAGCTAAACAGAGCTTCAAAATGGAGTTTTCCAGAGCCATGGAATATTCATTTATACTTAGAAATAAACGAGATTTTCTCTACAAATAAGCAAAGTTAGAAATAGTTGTCCCTTAAGATTTATTTGATAAATTATGCTGTGTTTAGGCCATTATTAATACAATTAGCTTGTATACTCTAAGCACATAGTTCTGTGATTTGGATAAAAAAAGCCTTGGTCTGGGCCAGGTGCTGTGGCTCATGCCTGTAATCCCAGCACTTTGCGAGGCCGAGGCAGGTGGATCACCTGAGGTCAGGAGTTCGAGACCAGCCTGGTCAACATGGTGAAACCCCTGTCTCTACTAAAAATACAAAAATTAGCCGGGCGTGGTGGTGCGTGGCCTGTAATCCCAGCTACTCTGGAGGCTAAGGCATGAGAATCGACTGGACCCAGAAGGCGGAGGTTGCAGTAAGCCGAGATAGCACCACTGCACTCTAGCCTAGGTGACAGAGCAAGACTCTGTCAAAAAAAAAAAAAAAAAAAAAGACTTGGTCTAGTAAAATCACCTTGAATTTCAGATATCACCATGGAATAACCATGTATGGAAAACCGGTGTGTGGGTGTAAAGTAAATATATCCACATTCCTGGGGTTGGCTGTTTGATTTTTGATTTCATGGTTTAGAGTGTGAGTTTAGGGATCAGGTTGCCTGGAAAAGGGTGGCTTGATTATTTCATTGCTGTGTTATTTTAGAAATAGACTTAACTACTCGGAGCTTTTGTAAAAATGGGAATAATAATAATATCTATCTCAAAACATTGTTTGGAGGACTTGATATAGTACGTGTAAACTTCAAGTATGAAGCCTGTACATAGTAAGCATTCAGAAAATATTACTGATGGTAATAACCGTGAAGATTGTGATCTTTGAGCTGGTCATACTTCACTCATGTTGAGTGGAGTCATATGATATATGTGAAAGATATGATTTGCTTTTCTCAATAGGACAACAGGTGTGTGTTTGTACGTGGTTTGTGGAAGACCTAATCCTAGAGGGAGGGAAAGCGTTGACAGTCTGGGCCCGTGGAGTGTTGACATTGGTGATAATGGCCCTGCCAAGCAGCCTGGAATATTCCAGTCTAATTCATGGGCTAAAGCATATCTTAAGTCCCTTCCTTTCTCCTTCAAACTTCTTTATTCTAATGTTTTTATGATAAAGAAGGGAGGGGGTTGATTTCTCTCCCAAAGTTGTGAACCCTTTGAGAGGATGCAGAGAAAGGACATATGTTATCCCCTTGTCAGAAAACTATTACTATCTGTTGTAGGTCAGAAGATTAGAAAATTGATCTTGGAGCTTCAGTAAACATGTAAGTAAACATGGCAAGATTGGACTTAAGATAATCTTTCTTTTTTTGTGTGCATTTGGGGTTTTAAGATATAAAGGTAAGAAATTTGAAAACCCAAGTTCCTATTCTAGTTTATCCACCAGCTTGGTAAGTCTTTTTAGTGCTTTTAACTATATTTGCTTAAATTTATAAAATGAATTGAGATAGTTGATTTAAAAAATTTTGTTTGCAGAAATTTCTGTTGATTGATATGTTTATTATATAAACAGTGGTGTATTGGTAAACCAGTTTTCCAGGAAAAAAAAAGCTCTTATTTGTAGCATTGGCCAATTTCCACAGTGTAAATACTCCCACCACAGCTGACTTCAAGCTGCTGACATGACACACGGAACGTGACTTTGGGAATTGAGCCTGTAATGAGCTGACAGTTGAGCAAGCATGAGCTGACTCCCTTACACTGCTGTAAACATTTAAACATTCACATTTGGTTGTTTGATAAAATGTATACATTTACATTTGACCCAGATTTTAAAAAGCAGCATTCTTGATTTCAATAGCATTATCATCTGTCAAATTGCATAGTGGTTATTGCATATTCTGCCTTTGTTTGATTTTATGCAAATTGATAATTATTTTCAGAGAATACTTCTGAAGATAGTATGATTATTAGTTTCCCCTATAAGGTTATTTTTTGTATGAATTTTATTGGCCTAAGGGATACATAACATTAATTTACTATTTTAACCATTTTAAAGTGTATAGTTCAGTGGCATGAACAACATTCACAACTCTGTGCCACTAAGGTTTTTAAAATATACTGTTTTTCTTGGTTTACAAAACAAAATGTATACTTATTACAAACATTTTGAAAATAAACAAAATATAAAGAAGAAAAAAATCATCTGTAATCCTCAGCCACCAGAGATAATCACAATGAACACTTGATCATCACCAAAATTATGTTTTACTCTAAAGGATTATCAAAATCATTTGGTAATTCTGAAAGTATATCCAATATTCACTAAATACAGTCATTCTTTTCAAGAGGCCTTACCCTTCAATGTGAGAAACAGACACATCTTCTCTGTTCCCTCCCACAACTGGAGCACCAGGTGCCAGAGTAGCGGAAACAGAATCAAAGACATGTTTGGAGAATTTTATGAAACAGATCTCAGAAAGATTTGTTTGGGAATAAACATACCACTGACCAAGATGTTTTTTAGATTAATCTAGAAACTAGACGATAGAGGATATAGAGGATGAGGTTTTAGAGCCAATAGGAACCTTAGAATGCATGCACTTAAAATGCTTCCTGTTATGGATCTATCACTAGTGGGAATAGGTCACTAGAATAGTTGGTGGCAGAGCTAGGGCTGCCTCCTGATTCATGTTCCACTCCTGACCTGATAATCTAGGTCTTCCTCATACCGTGCTGCTTTGTAGAATTCCTTCCTGTTGTGACTCTTGAGAGAATGAAAACATACCAGCAATAACCCATCTATGTTAAATATTGTCTTTGTACAGGACAAGAGAGGGAAGTGATCCCTCAACCCACATTTCCATTTGCCACTGCTATTGCGTGAAGTAATTACATAGATATTTACTCTGAGGCATTAGCTGTGTTAGGTTCCATCATTAATTATAATATTTCAAAATGTCCACAATTTTCTGAATTTCAGGAATTTCCTCCCCATAGTTTGCAATTAGATCCAGACTCAGTACATATGTTGTTTAGAAAATGCAGACTCTCTGTTTGTATTCTTACTGTGCTACTTAATAACTGGAGGATTTGAAAATCTCTATATTTTAGTTTCCTAATCTATAAAATGGGAATAATAGTACCTACTGAATAGGTTTGTTAAGAAAGCACATTAGCTAATATTTGTAAAAACTTTAAATATTGCCTGGAACATAATAAGGATTTAGCAAATTTTATATTTATTTTGACCAATATTTATAATAAAATCATAAGGTCTTATTCAAAGTAACGATCATTTTGGAGTTTTAAAAAAAGACTTATTAAGATATAATTTACATAATACAAAGTTCACTTGTTCAAAGTGTATAATTCAGTGGCTTTAGTATATTTACAGAATTGTGCAACCATCACCATCATCTAATTTTAGAATGTTTTCATCACTCAAAAGAAACCTTGTACCCAAGAGCAGTCCCTCCCCATCCTCCCTATTTTCCTCTTCCACTCTGCCCTAGGCAGCCACTAACCTACTAATTTACTTTCTCTCTTTAGAGATGAGACCTTTCATATCTCATCTATACATATAGAAAAAGTACCTATTATGGACATTTCATATATAGATAGAATCATACTCTCTGTGATCTTTTGTGACTGTCTTCTTTCACCTACAATGTTTTCAAAGTTCACCTCATTTTGTGACCAAAAATATTCTATTGTATGGATATACCACATTGTATGTATCCATTATTTAGTTGATGGAGATTTGGATTGTTTCTGCTTTTTGGCTATTAAAAATAATGCTATTATGGATATTTGTGTACATATTTTTATGCAAACACATGTTTTCAATTCCCTTGATTATATATCTAGGAGTGAAATTGCTATATTTAACTTTTTGAGGAACTGACAAACTGTTTTCCAAAATGGTTGTAACATTTTACATTTCTGGCCAGCAGTGGATGAGAGTTCCAGTTTCTCCACATGCTTGCCAACACTGCTTTTTGTTTTTGTTTTTGATATGACCGTTCGAGTGGGTATGAAGTGGTGTTGCATTGTGGTCTTGATTTGCATTTCTTTGCATGTCCTTATTGGCCATTTGTATATTCTTGTTGGAGAAAAATCCATTCAAATCCTTTGCCCCATTTTAAAATTGGGTTGTCTTTTTATTATTGACTTGTATGCTTTATATATTGCAGCTACAAGTTCCTTAAAAAATGTGACTTGCAAGTATTTTCTATCATTTCATAGGATGTCTCTGCACTTTCTTCATGGTGTCCTTTGAAGTACCAAAGAAAGTTTTCCATTTTGGTAGAGTCCAATTTATCAATCTTCTCTTTTATCACTTGTGATTTTGGTGTTAGGCCTAAGAAATAATTGCCCAACCCAATGATTATTTACTCATATGTTTATTAAGATTTTTATAGTTTTAGCTCTTATATAAGGTCTATGATCTACTTTGAGTTAATATTTGTGTATGTTGTAAAGTAGGGGTCCAACTTCATTCTTTAGAATATTGTCCTAGCACTATTGCTGAAAAGGGTATTATTTTCCCATTGGATTATCTTGCCCATTTTGTTGAAAATTAATTAACCATAAATGTTAGTGTTTACATGCACACATATGCTTATTGTGGCACTATTCATAATAGCAAAGACTTGGAACCAACCCAAATGTCCATCAATGACAGACTGGATTAAGAAAATGTGGCACATATACACCATGGAATAGTATGCAACCATAAAAAAGGATGAGTTCATGTCCTTTGTAGGGACATGGATGCAACTGGAAACCATCATTCTCAGCAAACTATCGCAAGAACAGAAAACCAAGCATGCATGCTGTCACTCATAGGTGGGAATTGCACAATGAGAACACGTGGACACAGGAAGGGGAACATCACACACCAGGGCCTGTCATGGGGTGGGGGGAAGGGGGGAGGGATAGCATTAGGAGATATACCTAATGTAAATGACGAGTTAATGGGTGCAGCACACCAACATGGCACATGTATACATATGTAACAAACCTGCACATTGTGCACATGTACCCTAGAACTTAAAGTATAATAAAAAAGAAAAAAAAATTTAAAAAAAGTTAGTGTTTATTTCTTGGTAACTATTTTAAACAATATACATAGAAACATATTCAGAATTAATGAATTTGATTATCTCTGTTCCTTTTGAAGATCTTGTGTTTTTATCCTTTTTTATGTAGGTCTATATAAGTCTAAGGCCAAGACTTTTGGTACTTTTCCTTAATTATTCCTGACAATCCTGAAATCATAATTTTCTAGCTAGTTGTTTACTTCACCTGTTTGTAATAATGGCAATAACAAAGAACACTAATAATGATGATTGTCAACAAAATCTTAAGGCATTTAGAAAGCATGAACGTAAAGACAGGTAAAGTGAAAGGCTCATATACTATTATGTAATAGTTTGTATTTATGTTGCTGTTGATTATATATATTTCTTCAATTTAGCATTCATCCTGCTATTTTTTGAAACAGTGAAGTGTAGCAAGATGAGGCCAAATTCAGAAGAGGTGACTGAAATGGTGCTGCCCGATCAAAAAATAGCTGAGCTCACAGAATCTTTTAACATGTGAGTCAGGTGATAAACATGCAATTTATAGCTGAAGAAATGCATGTGGCTAATAACAAATGAAAAAATATCCTCTACTAGTAATAAAAAACAAAGGAGGAGACCCAATTGGGTAACAAACTGGCAAGGAGTTTTTGAAATGTCTCCACATTTGGGGTGATGGTGGTAGGCTTAACATGCTTGTGTGCAATGCTGGGAATGCTTCTGGGAGGTAGGTATTACACTCATTTTGCAGCGGAAGAACTCAGGCTCAGAGTGCCTATTGAACTGATCTCATGTCCCACAGTATGCGACACTCAAACACAGATAGAGAAGCTTACCAACTCCTCCACAGCCACAGTGAGCAATTAACCCAGACAGGAAAGACATCATTTTGAGATTTTGGGTTGATTAGAGTTAGAATGGGACCTCTGCCCAAAGCACCTGTGAAAACTCTATAGAGTGAGGTAGGGTTTGGTGACTGGGCTGGGCCATCATGGGAACTGCAGAGCTCTGGGCAGTTTATATGAGATACCACGTTTCCATGTTTCTTGTTAGATTTTCAGAAATGGAAGATGAGGAGCAGAGGGAATTTATTCATTGTGTAATTTCTATACGCCTGGCATTTTACATATAGAAACTTATTCAATCCTCTTAGTAATGCTAGGAAATAGATTTTTTTGTTTGTTTGTTGTTTACCATTTTGGAAATAAGAAAACTGAAACTCAAGAGAAAGTGTTTCTTTTCCTAGTTGACACATTCAGTTAAATGGCAGCAGAGCTGGGATTCAAATGCAGGTTTGTAGAATCCAAAGCCCAGTCTGAAAGGAAACTAGAGATCTTAATCTTCCCACCCATTTATATTTTATGTTAGGTTTTCACTTCCCATCATGCCTCATCGGCAGTGTGTCTTCACAGTGTTTGTGTGTACCCTTTCACATGTCCTTCTGAAGACATTCTATTTATTGCCCCAGCTCTGGGCTAAGCCTAACGACCCTCCAATACAATTATTTATTCTTTGGAGATAGGATTATTTGAGGGATTTTATAGCAATTATAGTCAGAATAATAGAGGAATTTTTAAACAAATTAAATATCTCTACATATACTTGTTACTCTGCTAGCAGTTGTACAAAATTTAAAGTAAAAAACAAAGCAAAACCCCAAAAATCAAAAATCTAACCCACAGCGCCTGCTTACAAGGAACTCATAGAACCTAACCCAAACCCAAACCTACCTTTCTAGATTAAAAGGAACCTAAAACCAAAATGTAGACAGTTGACATGGCAAGTGTGACTTAATGCAAATATCGTACAATCCTGGTTTTCCTGAGCTGAAATGGCAAATACTGAGTTCTCCCAAACACACTGAGTCTTAGATTGCAACTGTATCTTTCACGCCACTGCTAGCATTGCTCATTGCCGTCTCCACTTGAATTCCCCTTTTCAACTTGAGTGACATAACAAACCTCAAACTTCCAGTTTTATGCAATACAGCTATAAGCAAAATGTACTGGTATCTGAGGTTTCTGAGGACATTGCAGTATGTGGGATCATTCTTGCTTTTGTTCAAGATCCTGATGATAAACAGGGAAAATTCCCCCAGTGGGCAATCAAAGACATTCTCCATGTGGACACACTCTGTCCTTAAGATACCAAAAAGGCCTTTTACACTGCAGAAGCCACACTCTACTCCCAAATGGTTTTTCCAGGTCTGAGACCTGTCACTTACAGTTTCAGGTCTGGACCCACTGGCTTCACTTCTCTCCCGTGGAACACACTCCTCCAGGGCATGAGCTGTGCTTGGAAAGTTTGCTGAATGTTCCTTTTTGCTTGTAGGACTTGCTCTCTCCTTGTCATCTTCTAGAGGCCAGGTGATCTTCAAGAAACTCTGGGGAATATCAGGAAAGAACTTTGTATTTACACCAGATCTGTCCAACCACAGCTCTTTGAGCCAGTCGGCCTGCTCTTTGCTCACAAGTGCTATCTCGGAAGGTTTCTCTTTTGGAGTCTGCTCAGAGGGATGGGACCAGCCGCACTTGAAACCCACATGTGTGAGACATCAAATGACCATGGAAACGTTCAATATGACTTTTAAGATGTTAGGTCTTTGCCTTAAGAGCTTCATCTTATCTCGATGTTGACTTGGAGTCACATCACTGACCCTTTACTCATGATGACATATGTCTTTCCCCAATCCTGATGCCTTTCTGCACTTTAGAAGACAGTAATTGTGTGTTACCTCAAAGGCTCCACCACAATTCACACTAAATGGTCCTCAATTGTCCTACAAGTTCGTGACTATTCATTACATAAATTAAACAAACCTAATGCAACTTTGATATTCACTATTGAATGGCATGATCAATGTCTTATCACCTGTGTCTCATATGTGCATTCTGTAATCAGAATATATATTTCTCTTTAGAGTATGTTTTGTGTCATATTCATCATGATTGTTTTCTCACTGTGGAGACTCAATGAATATTTACTGATGATAAATCTGTCATGCTGGAAAGCAAATTCACAGAGAAGTTGAACTTTCTCAGACTTGCTTCTTTTTAGCTGTTCTACCATCTCACTAATGCAGACAGCAAAGTAGCTCATTAATTAGAAGAATAATGAAATAGCATTCAAGTTTTTCTTTTATTTACTCTGTTTCAAACAAAAATCTGACTGGCTAAACTGAAATAATTAAATAGTTTTAGGTACTTAATTCACTTTAATCTAAGAGCATTGCAAAACAAAGTGTACATTTGGAGATGATTTACTTGCATAGGAGATACTAAGGTAAAGATTTACAAATGAGAAAGAAGAGTACAATTTGCTTGAATTCAAAACTAGGTAATAGAACAAGAGATATCCATGCAAGAGATTATTTAGAATGCAAACAACTTATATTCTCTATCCTTTCCTTTCCTTCCTTTTCCTGATACCGAGTCCTGTTCTGTCACCTAGCTGGAGTGTAGCGGCACAATCTTGGCTCACTGTAACCTTTGCCTCAGCCTCCTGAGTAGCTGAAATTACAGCATGGACCACCACACCTGGCAAATTTTTGTATTTTTAGTAGAGATGGGGTTTTGCCATGTTGGCTAGGCTGGTCTCGAACTCCTGACCTCCAGCAATCCGCCCACCTCAGCCTCCTAAAGTGCTGGGATTACAGATGTGAACCACCGCGCGCCCAGCCCCTTTCCTATCCTTTCAATTAAAATTTGCCCTCAAGTTGTGGTAGACTGAATGCATTGATAATCCCAGCTACATGAATGGCCTCTATATATCCATAGCCTTTGCCTTATAGCTTTGTAATTTCTGCCCACTCTTACTTGGGCTGGTCTTGTTACTTGCTTTGGCTAATAAAATGTGGCAGAAGTGATACTGTGACAGTTTTGAGTCTAGACCTCAAGAAGCCTCGTGGGTTTCTACTCCTTCCCTGTGGTCACTATGACTACACGACTGAATTAGAGGCATCCTCCACATGAGACCACACGGCACAGAGCTGAGTCATTCCGGCTGTCATAGACCACCCAGCTCCCCAGTGACCTGCCAAGTCCCCACAGACACAGGAGTGAGCCCAGCCAAAATCTAACTGATCTAGATCAGCAGAACTACCTGACCACCTGTAGATGCATAAAAAATAATAAATAATTGTTTCAAACTGAGGTTTTGAGATGGATTTCTACACAGCAATAGCTAACTGCTTCAGATCCTATATTCATATAACTAATACAGTAAGGTGATAATAGCTCCAGGGACAATTACATTTTAACTGTTTTCAACCACTTGAGCTAAATGAGGGTAATTTTGAGAGGGTCTTCAGGTTCAGTAGGTCAGCAGGAGGAACTTAGGCAATACAATGGATCTTCCTGAAATCAAAGCCTGATTTGTATGATAAATATGATTTAGAGGTCTGCTATCATGAGAAATAGGAAAGGTAGCTTTAGGGTAGGGTAGATTACATCTATGAAAGATCTACAAATTGTATTCGTTCGTCCTACAAACTGTTGCCACTACAATCCCACTTCACCTCCCACTTCCCCTTCCATACTTCCACTTCCCTCCGTGGTCACCAGGCAAAGTTTAGGGTAGTGCTCACCACCCAACTCTTCTCAGGTATATGGGAAGCCCTTCTTCTCACACTTCTAATAACTGCACTCCACGTTTTTTCATTGAAGGGGTAATACACCTTTAATGTGAGACAAACCTGGCTTCCAATCTTGCCTTTTGCCTAACATGTTAAGGGCCCTTGGACACGCTAAGGGTTTACTGCCTGTGTAGTCCAGTTTTCTTCTCTGCGAAATGGTGATGAGAAAAGGCACTTGACAAAGCTCTGTTTTTTCTCTTTCCTGCTTAACTCTACAAGGATACTTTCTGCTGATTTAGAAACTGCATTATAGGTCAAAGGTTTAGCAAATATTAACTTCCATTTTACTGCCTTTCTTAGTAACAGCCAGACAAATGAAAGTTCAGAGATTTTACATCAGGTGAATGGATCCAACATCACACATATTATTGGAGATGAGGCCATAAATACAGTAACAGTTTGATTACTCAGTTCGTGCTTTTTTTCTTTTAAAAAAGGAAAAACTCTACCTCTTACTCCGTATTATGAATATGTAACGAAGTCTTTCTTACGTAGGCAACTCTTCATAAACCACAGGGGTTCTATTTCAGAAAAACAGAGGCACTTGACTGCTTTCTCCAGGCATTTTATCTACCCGAAAGCCCCATATAGACACCTCATGAACTCAGCTTTTAGGAAAAGAGCTGAAGTAGGCTACTCAGAGGGAAAGGCTGTTGGGAAAGTTGGGGTAATGTTAGTAATAATAAGTGACATCATAGTGATGGAATATTCTAGAAAAAAAAGAGCTCCAAGGTTGGTGTCAGAAAACTTTACTAGTGGTGGAACTTTACTCAAGTTACCTTATCTCCCTTGGCCTCAGTTTTCTCATATGTAAAATGGGGGCTTGGGGTAAATCCATGCTTTCCTAAATTGTGGTCTGTGGACAATTTCTCTAGCCTGTGTGGAAGCTGGCAAATACGGCACAAAATTTTTGTCCCTTAGAGGTCTATACGAAGGTCTGCATTTAATAAATCTATTCAACTTTATTAACTCGGGCTCAATCAAATAGAAATGGAAAACTGTTAATATCCTATAGGAAGAATCTCCTTTTGGAAATGCAGAGGCCGATGATTCTTAAGACTTTCTCTGGCTGTAAAGACATCTGAGCCAACAGAGAGATTTTAGTTCTATTGCAATTTACTGCAGAGCCCACTTTCACTAAGGAAGGAAATAGGGGGAAAAAGGTCATATTTTATTGATTTCCTACTCTGCCAGGCAATGTCTTAGATATTTACACATTCCTTATTTACTCCTTGCAATAACTGTATGCAGTATTATTATTCTCACCTTACCAATATTGATTTTAACCACATTACTTAAACAAAAATAACCACTGACCCAGCTACTTGGGAGGCTGAGGTGGGAGGATCGCTTGAGCCCAGGAGTTCAAGGCTGCAGTGAGCTATGATTACACCATTGCACTAGGTTGGGCAATAGGGTGAGCCCTTTCTCAAATAAAGAAAGAAAGAAATAAGGAAAATCATTGAAGGCTTATTGAGAAAGTAACAATACAACATCAGTGTAGAGTCAGTGGGATCAGTCCTAGATACTCTTCTCTATCGACACATTCTCTCAGTGATATTATTCATCCTACAACTTTAAATGCTATTTATATGCTGATGATACCCAAGTCTTCTAATTCCCCTCTTACTTCTCCCTATTAAACATCTCAAACTTTGGGTATATACCCAGTAGTGGGATGGCTGGGTCATATGGTACATCTAGTTCTAGATCCTTGAGGAATTGCCATACTGTTTTCCATAATGGTTGAACTAGTTTACAATCCCACCAACAGTGTAAAAGTGTTCCTATTTCTCCACATCCTCTCCAACACCTGTTGTTTCCCGACTTCTTAATGATTGCCATTCTAACTGGTGTGAGATACAAAGACACATGTACACGTATGTTTATTGCGGCACTATTCACAATAGCAAAGACTTGGAATCAACCCAAATGTCCATCTGTGACAGACTGGATTAAGAAAATGTGGCACACATACACCATGGAATACTATGCAGCCATAAAAAAGGATGAGTTTGCGTCCTTTGTAGAGACATGGATGCAGCTGGAAACCATCATTCTTAGCAAACTATCACAAGAAGAGAAAACCAAACACCGCATGTTCTCACTCATAGGTGGGAACTGAACAATGAGATCACTTGGACTCGGGAAGGGGAACATCACGCACTGGGGCCTATCATGGGGAGGGGGGAGGGGGGGGGGGGGGGGGGGGGGGGGGGGGGGGGGGGGGGGGAGGGATTGCATTGGGGAGTTATACATGATATAAATGATGAATTGATGGGTGCTGACGAGTTGATGGGTGCAGCACACCAACATGGCATAAGTATACATATGTAACAAACCTGCACGTTATGCACATGTACCCTAGAACTTAAAGTATAATAAAAATAAAAATAAAAATAAATAAAAAAAAAAACTTAAAAAAAAAAAAAAAAAATCTCAAACTTACTGTGACCAAAGTAGAATTTTTATTCACAGCTCTCCACCAGAATTTTTCTTGTCCCATTTTACCATTCTGATATGGTTTCCCTGTGTCTCCACCCAAATCTCACATTGAATTGTAATAATCCCCACATGTCAAGGGTAGGGCCAGGTGGAGATAATTGAATCTTGGGGCCTATTTCACTCATGCTATTCTCGTGGTAGTGAAAAAGTCTCGCGAGATCCGATGGTTCTATAAATGGGAGTTCCCGTGCACATGCTGTCTTGCCTGCCACCGTGTAAGATTTCACTTTGTTCCTCGTTCGCCTTCCACCGTGATTGTGAGGCATCCCCAGTCATGTGGAATTGTGAGTCAATTAAAACTCTTTCCTTTATAAATACCCAGCCTCGGGTATGTCTTTATTAACAGTGTAAGGACAGACCAGT